>NC_056729.1:1330128153-1330268153 GCF_019279795.1 Protopterus annectens | reverse complement strand
GTGCATGAGTAGTTATTGCTTCTGGGGAGAGTTGGTTTGTCACTCAGAATGAAATAAGAAAAACAGCTAGAAATACAATATGGATGCCTATAGTGATGCTTCCAGCATACATATTTCCTCTTCAGTGCTTCTGCAATGCTGCAGAAATGCTAAACATCAAAAAAGTCTTATCAAGTGTAATACTAGGAACACAGTCATGCTCACTGAACTGGGATGGTAGAGTACTAATGAACTGGGATACTGAGGCCAAGTTACAAATGATCCACCTGAATCTATGAGAGAAGTAAAATGGAACATGTGGGTTACTTGTGATATTTTATTGAGTTATTGTAATGTATTTATTGGATAAAGTTGCTTACCAGGGAGTACTGCATTAAAACTTTATCCACACCAGCAACAGTCATGCATGAGGAATATTTTCAGTAGTGCTTCCAGGCAGAACAAAACTGGAACTGAAATGCATAGAAAATCATGTTGGGGATCTGCGGTCAAAATGGGCTACTTCTGTGATGTGGAAAATTGTGATTCAGACAAATGGTAGCTGCAGTGAGAAAATATCTCATTATTGGTTCATTTCCATGCCTGTGAATCACCCTTAACTACTGCAAGTGCAAATCAGCACTTTCCTGTGGTAGTCAGCATTAGTGACCCAAGCATCTAAGTGGCACAGGCATCTCCATTTCACTCATGCACACATAAGTTTATAAGTTGTGTTCCAGACTTCTGGCAGTATGGTCATCCAGTAATGCTGACTCCAACATTTCTAAGTCAAAAACTTTGTCCCCAGTCCATGAATCCAGTTGTTTCTTAAAGGATTCTAAGTTATTACTGTCTCCAGTACAAAGTAATTTATTCCACAATATCACCAATCTTTGAATTAAGTAAGAGTGACATAACTGTGTCCTCATAGCACAGCTCTCAACTGTACAGATTTTTGCAGAATGTCCAGATTTTTGCCTCATTTTTGGCCTGTTCCTCATAAAAGTTGAAGTTTTCTGGCAAATCACCAAAGATTAGTGTCACTAATAATGACACACATTTGAGTTTCAGACCTTATATTCTTCAAAACATGCACACTAACACAACGCCTGTTATTCTAGTAACTTTCTAAGTTTTTAAGAGCAATATTCAAAATATATTCCTATTTTTAATAGAAATATTCAAAATATATTCCTATTTTTGAGTCTTTCCCCCAGATTTACTAAACTTCCATGCAGGACTAGCTTAGTCCTGCATGGAAACGCCCGTTTAGGAGCAGGACAGCAGCGGCCATGCATATTAATAAGGCATGCTGCCCGAGCTCCTAGGCTTACATGGAGCCTGTATGAGTGCAGGGGGCCTGCCTGAGAGCAGATCTCTCAGAATAAACATGCCCCTGCAATGTAGAACAGCAGAAAGTGGTAAGAAATGAGTGAGACCGCATACCCCCACCAACAGTTCCCAAGTGTACAACAACAGTACATAAAAATTAAATGAAGAAACCCCTTCATTGTCTTTTAAAAATCCGAGTACAGCTAACTGTAGGTATGCAAGTGTGCCCATCACTTAGCTATGGTTAAAGCAGCTTAAAAGGCTGAAGAGGATAACAAGGAAGTTATATGCAAATGAAGCAGTGCAGCAATAGTGTAATGTGCGGAGCATTTGCCTAATGAGCAGTCATTCCTGGTTCGAGTCCCACTACAGCACAGTCTATTTTATATGGAAAAGCATGTTATAACCAATATTTTTGTTGCAAAACCCACTACATAACATATATTTATGAACTGGAGCATTGCAGGAAATGCACATGTGAAGTGTCAGTGTCATAATGAATAAGGCACTAGTAAGCAGGTTTAAGCACAAATAAGCAGTAGTAAGAATATATAAACACTAGTAAGCGGGTTTAAGTGTGTTTGCACAGGGGTAAGCACTGCCTACACAGTTGAAACAATGTAGAAGCTAACTGAGTGTAAGAAACTGTAACCGGAAGTTAGCATTGCTTATTGCCACGCAAATACGCACAAACCAGCCTGCAACTGCTTTAAAGTGCCTTAATCACTCTATCCAGCGGCGTGTGTTCTGCCCAGCAACAAAAAAAAAACAGCCTCTGCAAGGCTCGAATGCAGGACCCTGTACACCTTAGAAAGCATGATTTACCACTAAACCATGTCAGGTATACATAAATCTGATGTATTCAGAAACATAACATCCAGCCCAGTCATGCAACAGTACAGAGAATGTATACCAACATCTAGATGCATGTGTGTGTTTAAATATATTAATATCTAAACAGATATAACATATCTATATATGTGTGAGATATATATATATATATATATATATATATATATATATATATATATATATATATATATATATATATATATATATATATATATATATATGGTCACACATCTGTAGATAGCAATGGTAGATTGACAAAAACAAATATGTCCACATGCACTGTTATTGGGGTTGGGATGCCCCAAACAATATACGTCATGTATGAATAGGCATTACCCCCCACTACAGTCAAACTCGTCTGCCCTGCAATACACTACCAAGTGTTATAGATACCATAAGCAGGGCCTGACATGACATGGGCACAAGATGTTAACAGTACTACAACCCACCTGTATGATGTCAGGCTGGTATTGATAACATATCATGCTGTACAGTTTGGCTCTCATGGGAAATGAAAAATTTGGAAGCTGTCAACATCCCCAGGATACATATACACAGACACATATATGCAGATACAGATATACATATACATATATATAGATATACATGTGACTACACATGCACACAAAGAGATATGTACAGTAAGATACATATGTAGAATGTGCACACAATATGCAACAGCCACTATGCCTACAGTTCACACCTGAACAACTGGACACTGTATGGGCCACCCATACAAATTACAATTGTTGCCTGTAACATATACCCTTAGAGAGGTCATAGAAAAAACACCACACACAGGTTTGCAGAAATAGAAAACCTTTATTTGTGTACTATTACAGTTCTATATGCCATGTCATATAGCTGTTCAGACACTGACATCCATATAAACAGAGTAATGCAACTGTGAAACAGTTATACTAATACAGTAGTCTGGAAAGGTTCACAACTGTTGCTGTCCAGGCCAAAACCTTCAAATTGTACAATAGTAAAGACATAGTGAGCCACAGGATACCAAACAATTAACAGTATATAATTGCAGGTGTATAGTTCAGCAGCCTCTATCTACACTCTTTACAAAATCACTAGGTGGTAAAGACTTCAGTTGACCAAATGGGATGCAATTGTTACATAAGGCATAACTGACACCATCACAAGCACACTGACAAACAGAACAGTCTATATGGCAGGAGGCAGTAGGCTGCATTAACCAAATTTATGTGAGTAATGTAAATATAGGTGAAGTATATGGTACTGTACATACAGATACCTTAAGGCAGCTCACCCCTGATACCCCCGCATTTTGTAACAGCCTAGGTCATTTATGGTGCATCCACCCCAGACTCAATACTACAGGGCCATATACCACTGTTACATACACTGGCCACTGGAGTGCATAAGGGCACACATGTATTGTGTAGGTGAAGCCCACATATTTATGGCCCCAGCTCCACCGTATGTGTGGGGGATACAACAGCAGTGGACCGATGGCAGCAATGGCAGTGTGATATACACACAGCCCACTAAAGAACAACCCCTGACAGCATGTCATACGTGCAAAGCTTGGTATGTAGGTGGAGGACAGAGGCTGGAACACAGGCCCATATGTAAAAAAACTGTTGCCATACACTAAGCAAGTTGCTGGTGTTACAGGATAGTCTGCAACATACCCTTTGCCAGGGAATTGAGGTTAGAAACATAAATGGATGTAGCCATGTACTGATAGTACTCAACACACACACACTGCCAGTGAAATATCTGACACAGGACCTATGTGGTGGGCAGACAAAACATGATAGGTACACCTTTGGTCACAACAAGATAGGCCCACATTTGACAGCTATGCAGACAGACTGCATTCCAAAGTAAACTAGTATGTACGCACACACCCTGTAACACCAGTACTATAAAAAGCATAACACAACTCTACTCACATTCTGTCTGTAGTTCTGGAACCTCCTGCAAATATGTAGCTGGCCTGAGTGTGCTGGTTCCCCTGGAAGAGGTATTGCTACCTGCTGTCTGTAATACTGATGCCCACACACAGGAAAGATGTCCATCACACAGGAAAGGTAAAGGGCCCGTATCCACATGATGTAGGGATTTATAGTAGGTGGTTGCCATGACTGGTAATTGGAAGTACTACACAGCAAGCTGCATGCAGTTAGCAAGTGTAGGACACTGATTGGTGCAGAGGCCATCACCTGATCAAGTGCATCACCTACTAAAGCCAGGCTGCAATCTACCCCAAGCAGCTCAATCCATTCATTGGAAAGAGATACAGACAGACAGGAAAAAAAAAACTCAGAAAAATAACAGCTGAAAATGCAGCCATCTAGGCAACTGCCATTCATAAATACATCATTCCCACAACGGGTATGTGAAGTATATGTACATGTGTTAGAATGTAGTACCTGGTCCATCATAATGTGATAGATGATGTGGAATGAGTTATATGTACCATCAGGTGTTGTTGTGATGATGTTCAACTGAACAACTGCTATGGACAATAGTGTTTGTCCCTGTGGGTAGAGGGACATAGCTGTTAACTGTGCAGGTCAGCCCTGACAGACAGGATGCAAGCCATCATAGTGTGTGTTGTTTAATGGAGATTATGTATATGATGTGGCCAATAGCTGGTGGTGGAAGTAATGCCATTATGATGGACATGTGGGAGCCATGGACCACAACTGGCAGGATACCCAGGTGAATCTGTAATGTAGCATGCTGGAATGCCATAGGTGTGTAATAGGGTTACCTGCAAACAGGTCCCATGTATAGGTTCATAGGTAGGTACCAGGCTATTGGCCCTAGGGCCTATATAAGCCTAGCCAAAAATGTACCCTGGCTTTTGCCAACCAAGAAAATTATTTTCCTGTGCCCCTGTCGAGCAGAGTCACAGAAGTGATCCCTGGGGTGAATTTCCTATTTCCCATCCAATCATCAAGATTTTTCTTGAAGAGTGCCAATGAGGAGCTCTGTTTGACATAGATAGGTAGTCTGTTCCAGAGTAAGGGAAGTCTCTGGGACAGGAATCTATCCCTCCAGCATGTTCTGTTTATTGTGGTGACAAGGTTTAAGTCCCTAGAGTGTGTAGCTCAGAGGGGTTGGGATTTCTTTAAGTGGAGCATGTCCAACAGCTCTGGGTTTCACATAGCTTTGTATGTTAGGCAGAGATCGCCTCTGAGTAGGCAATATGCGACGAGGTAAAGCTGGAGTTTTTTGACACGGTCTGCGTAGGGCATCTGTTTGAGGCCAGTAATCCTCTTTGTAAGGTATTTCTGTGGCCTTTACAGTTGTTGTAGATGTCTTGTGAGGTACATACTCAAAGGGGCATTGTACTCTATAATGGGACTAATGAGTGATGAGCAGAGGGGAACAATGACCTCTTTTTTTTCTGGATGAGAAACCTTTTGTGATGAGGTGAGCCACGTAGAAGGATTTCCTGACCACTGTGGCGATGTGATTATCAAAGGAGAGACTACTGTCCACCTGTGTCCCAAGGTCTCTTATCACATTTTCAGCATTAAGTAGACTACCAGCTATGTGGTAGTTCATGGGTACAGAGGTTTTACCAAAGGGGATGACAATACACTTTTTAGCATTGAGCTTCAGGCCATGGCTTTGACACCAGGTATCTGTCTCAGTGAGGCCCTTTTGTAGTATGTCCACATCGTTAGGGGTTTTGATTATGGCTCCTAGTTTGCAGTCATCTGCAAACTTCATTAGCAAAAGACCTTCGGTGTTAGCCTGTACTTCAGAGAAGTAGACACCAAACAGGAGAGGACCCAGGACTGAACCCTGTGGTAGTCCACTTGCCACTGGTCTGAAGTCGGATTTGGAGTCTGCTACTTTCACAGTATGGGTTCTATCCATAAGCCAGTTGGCAACCCATCTTGTGACATAGAGATTTATACCTAGTTTAGTGAGTTTATCTATAATTCCAGAGTGGGGGATGGTGTCAAAAGCCTTGGTGAGATCTAGATAAGCTGTGTGAACCACTTTACCCTCATCTATGGCTTTGGTGACTGCTTCAAAGAAGTCAATCAGGTTTAAGAGACATGATCTGCCTTTTACAAATCTGAACTGGGTAGGGTCCAGAGTTTGGAGATTACCAATGCCTTTGTTTATGAGTTCCATGATGATATGTTCCATGGCCTTGCAGACTAGGCTCATCAGGCTAATGGGGCAGGGTAGTTCCTGGGGTCCTTCATGGCTCCCCCTTTGTGGAGTGGGATAACCATTGCGGTGTGCCATTCAGTGGGCACAAAGCCTGAGGTGAGGCTATGATTGAACATGGTACTTGGGTAGGGTGCCAGTTCATTCTGTAGTTCATGTGGAATGCAGCCTGGGATATTGTCAGGTCCCATGGATGCTGTGTTCTTGGCTTTGGAGAGTGTGTTTTTTACCTGTGCAGCTGTGATTACAGGAACTTTGCATTCTTCCAGTATAGAGATGGGCCCTCTAGGGGGTGAGGGGGGGGGATAAAGTTAGCACTGAACCTATCTGCCAGGATGTTGGCAATATCAGTTGGTTCTGTATATTTAGTGCCATTGTGCTGTACCTCTGAGCAGATATGAGTGTTGCCATTGAGATTACTGACATAGCTATAGAATGCTTTGTGGTTGTCTTTAGAGTCAGTGGCAATTTTGTTTTCATAACTAGCTTTGGAGGATTTCATGAAGGATCTCAGCTTCTTACTGAGGTTGACCAGGGAGTTCCTCCAGTCATGGGACTTTACTCTTTTTTGCAACAGTTTCTTTCTTCTGTTGTAGAGTTTGTTTATGGCAGAGGACCACCAGATTGGCTTCCTTTTTTTTTTTTGAGGATAGCATCTTGGTTCTATTAAGGATAGCATGATTCATGCACTCGTGTAAGTGCTTATAAAGTGCATTTGTGTAGGATTCAGCAGTCATACCTCTATTGTCCGTCAGCATAGGTGTCATGAAGTTTGCCACTTCTGTCTTAAGAAGTGTGAAGTTGGCTTTGGAGAAGTTTTTTTACAGTGGTTTCCCTAATTGGGGGTGGGATGTGGATGTCTAGGGTGATTAGCTTGTGGTCGGATCTGACCAATGAGGAATTGACCTCTGGTGTGGAACACCAGTTGCCTATGTTGGTATTGACCAGGTCTAGGATATTGCTGCCCCTGGTGGGGGTGTGAATAAGTTGATCCAAGGTGTTGTAATTTATGAATTCCAGAAAACGTTGAGTAAAAGAGTTGGTACATGAGTAGTTTTCCCAGTTAATGGTGGGGTAGTTTAAATTGCCCATTATTAGGGTGTTGGGTTGTACCCTAATACTTTCCAGTGTATCACGAAATGAGTGGGAATCCTGGGGCATGGTGGGGGGTCTGTAGCAAGTTACAATTTGGATTGTGGTCTTGCCCAGAGTTAGTTGCACTTGAATAATCTCGGATACATTATGCTGTGCAACTAGCCTGGAGGTGTGGACATCCTTAATGAATATGGACATGCCTCCACCTTTAGTGTTTCATTCCGGGTTAGGTGGCCGAAATGTGTGGTATGAATTATAGCCTGGTAATGCAGGGGTACTCTATGGAGCTTTGAACCAGGTCTCTGTCACTGCACAGATGTTGATGTTCTCCATTTTAAGGAGTGCCTTGAGTGAGTGCATTTTGAGGTTTAGACTTCTAGCACTGAGTAGCATTACCCTCAGATTTTTCTTGCTTGTACCTGTTATGGTGGTGAATTTGTCATTTGAACCTTTCCTATAAAAGGCACTATAGGGGTAGCAAGAGCCTTAGTCAGTATCCGGAATCCCAAGGGCGACAGGTGCAGGCCATCTCTGCAAAGCATCGTGGTCTGTTGATCATGTCATCCCAGGCAGACAAATACTGGATCCCCACTAATATATACCCCACTAATGTCAGGCCATGTCCATATGTGGCACCTGTCTGTATCGTAGCAAGGCAGAACAGTGCAGCTGTGCAGGAAGGTGTTGTGAGATTGTGGAGCTGATGTCTGAATGTACCCCACATATAGGTATGCATATGTGTACATATGTCACATATATAATATATAAGGATAAATGTATATAAGCATGTATGTACAAAAATATACATATACCAATGTGTAAACATATATATGTGCACATATATATGAATTTACATATATCTACACATATGTAGATATATACCTATATGCACATGTCTACATATGTACAAACACACACACACAAACAGATATGTATGTAAAGACATGTCCCCTATATCACTACCACAGTGATGTGTGCTATGCGTGAGGCAGTAGCACACATAGCAATACACACAGATATCTACAGCTGGCAGTGTGTGCACCTTGGATGGGTATGTCTCATGTTAGTCCCTTCTTAGCACCACATTGCTCCTGTCTGTGAAGTATGCAATGAGAATATGGGGAAGTATGGCAGATACACACGTGGAGGTAGTCAGGATTGGTAGATATAGAGGATAGTCTACAGGGGTGGTATGTGACACATCTGGTGGGTAAACACCGTGGATGGTGTGTGTGGTCTGTGATGTGGACACCCCATGGTCTCCCAATATGGGCACAATGGGAACAAGGCTCCCACCAGCTGCCACTCACAAAATCAGTCCATGTCCTGAAGGTGCCAGCTCTGGCGGCTGAGCAGGAGGAGCATGTTGGCTGTGTGAATGTGTACTGGGTGCCTCAGACTGATGTAGTACATCCCTCATGTGTCTGTGGAGACTGGTATGGAACAGACCCTAGACCTGAGCTCAGGGGACAGGAACATAACATAACCTATGAACCCTGGGTGGTTCCACCTGATAGAATTGCTGTAACAGTACACGAGGAGGCCACAGGTTGGCACTCACAATGGGATTGTGGCCAGGTATCCTGGTCAGATGGGTGTGGAGAGGTGGATCAGCTGGCCATTTGAACATATACATGTTATTGTGTTACTGTTATAGTATTTGTTGGTAGTAATAGTCTACACAATCCCAGTACATGTCCAACAGCATGCATAGATCCCACCAATAACACAGACTGTCAGATATGCAGCAATATCAGAGCAGCCATACCACTAACATATATGTAACCATAGTGGCCCCAACAATGGCATGCAAGTGAATAGTCTGTAACAGGCCTGCAATGTTAGTGTCCACACAGGGGACATTGCTACAAGCACATAGCAGAAGGTGTGGTACAATACACAATCTGTCCAAACGGTAGTTAAGCTGTATCCATACCTAATGAGTTGTGTGTACAGTCTGTTGAAGCTGATATGGTGGGGGGTGACAAAGATGTGTATTATGAACTGTGGTAACCTTGCCATATGAGTTGCTCAGGCCTGTTTCCATCTTTGTCTTTCAGGCAAGATGTCACACATCAGGTTACCCATGTATTCATTGGAGGAGAATGAGGTCATTATCAACCATCTGGTTCAGGACTACCAGGTTCTCTTTGGCAAGACAGCCCATGACCAACAGGAGCGGACTGCCCTGTGGAACTATCTAGTCCACAGGGTCACTGATATTGGCCTGCATAACCGCAGTTATGAGCAGGTCCGGCATCATTGCAGTGACCTGCTTCGCAATGCCCATCAGTGTGCTGCCACAGTCTGGGGGAATCACCTCGCCACGGGGAGGCCATGCCGTCCATCCTCCCCTGACAAGTGTGGAGGAGCTCCTGGCCAGCCTTGTGGCACCTGCCCATCTGGAACACCATCAACCACTGGACCCCTTCATGGAGGTGGGTGTCACCCACACACCAGCTGATGAGTGTTCAGGTAAGGACACAGGGCACATCAGTAGATCACTGTTGTGTAAATATCTGCAGTGTTACAGGTAGATCATGCATATCTGACTTGTCATACATGTATTGTGTTGCTGCATTGTAGTGATAAACAGATGTGCAGATTTGGTAGCATTGTGAGAATTTACGGTTGATGTATGATCGCACTGCACCCAGCCTGCAGTAGTGCCACAGGTGTGGCCACTGACATTGCATCTCTCACCCACTTATGTAGGTCCCTCTGGGATAACAAGGCAGTAGCCTGTAGCTGGTGAGTATGTCTTATGTAGATGCATGCCAACACACCGGACATGTAATGGTGATGGTGTATTCCATGCACACATCTAACACACCTACCCAAAATGCATGCTGTACATGTGCATGTATTGTTGCTATGAAATGCATGGTCTCACAGGGGCGACCATGATGTGGTATTGAAAGGATATGTCACACACCTGCATGACAACTAACATCCTGTCATTGTGGAATGTGTCCACAGGGAGTAACATACTGTTGGTGGACATGGCCTACAGTAGTGACATGTTCTGAACAACACCCATATACAGTGCAACACCAGTGTATATACCTGTAGGGCAATGTCAACTACTGCAGAGATACACTATGGCATACGGCATTACAGTAGTCCACATTATCAGCTAGGTCTAGGCTGCAACATGTGGTGTTCAGTGTATGGGACACTGCAAGCTGACACAAATGTGTAGGGCTTATCTGTCATGCATCTGCATAAAAGCTGAGGGGGGGGGTCTCAGCATGAAACACCAGTGCACTGCAGCAGATATCCTAAGGATGGTAGGAATCTCTCTATCTGCATATAGTCAGGTTCAGGACCTGTGGCAGCCATAACCCTACCCACACCACAGTAGTGACGGCATTGTGTGAACACCATGGGATGTGCACATGAGCAGACCTTGCAATCATGCAGAATAGGGGGACATGTGTAGGGTAGGCTGAACATACACTGGCAATTGCAGAAGGCCCACGCTGGTATACCCCTGCTATGAGCAGTGACTGCTGTAGTACACACAAGAGGTGTGATAAACCGTCATGATAAGGGTGTGCACACATATGTCCACATGGTGTGTATGCATTGCAGTCAGCAGCCGCACATAACACAATCTGTAGACACTGCATGTGAAAGCACAGGACATATGTTACATACTGAGCTTGTGTACTGCTAAGATATGCAGTGCTGTGGTCCAATGGCAGATCACAGATTTGTTTGTAAAATCAATAAAGGTGTGTACACCCCCCCCATAGCCACGGTATGCTCTGGTTGTCAATGTAAGCATTTCTGCAGTGGTCATACATGGTCTGTTGATGTTGACAGCTATAAATCAGGCATCAGGCATTCACCAATGACAACAGTCCACATATCATCCCAGCTATGTGTTGCTGAAACACATAGGGGCTGTGAGAGGTACAGCTGACATAACTGACACAGTACTACACATTCCGCAATGGGTTGTGCACCTGTGAGTTGTAGTGCATAGTACATGGCAGGGTGCAGAACAGGTGCACAGCAATACTGTGTACATGGGTGCAGTGGTACCCAGGGGAAGGGACATCACCTAGTTACAGCACATGCATCATACACATGTATACCATTGCTAGCATGGATTGAGTATAGCTGAACTGCATGCTGTTCTGTACCATATGTTCTGCATGTTAGCAGATGGGTAATAGGAGGACTGTGTGTACGATCCTTGTGCAACCTCACCTGTATGTGTGTGTATGCATCCTGGTAAGTAGTTAGTTTGCCTGCAGGGTCACTCTGGTGAAGTGGTGGGAGATGGATGCATGTATGATGCGTGTGTGTATGTGTGTGTTTGTGTGTGTGGCCATGTATGTACATGTGTGATTGTGGGGTGTTCATATGGCTGTACCCCCCTTTGGGACCGTGCAGTACATGGACATGGAGTGCCACATTGCACACCAGGAATACCTGTCATGTACTCTCAGGACAGCAAATAGTATAATATGGTCTGTAGCATGGAACAGGCATCCAGAGGGAAGGTAGATTCCAGGTACACACTTAATATTACAGTCAGCAGAGAGGTCACCTACAACCCATGTATGCAGCTCTACAGATGCATTGGGAAAGTAACAGTCAACACCAGGGAGTGTATCCAAATATTACAGCTGACACATGATGGGCTGACAGAGCAGCATATCTGGCATGTACTGAGCATTACATACACATGACACACCAGTGGGAGCTATTATGGGTACAACATAGTAGCCCACACATATAGGGGCCATGCCGATCATTCTGGCCATACAGAGGGTGCATACCAAATGACAGCATTGAAGCCATGGCACTCTACTACACATAGGTCAGGCAGGTAATGTAGCAACAGGCCTTGTGTTGTGCCCGATTGTGAGGGCATTTAGAGGACTGCAATGTTAATGAGTGGTATCAATGTGTGTATATTAACAAGTGTGATGTAGGATGGGGTAACACATGGACATATATGTGGGACTGTCTGTAAAGCCATGGACAGGTAGGTATTACGGTGATTGTATGTTTGTGTGTGTGTGTGTACTGTCAAGCAATGCTGTACAGGTTTTAAAGTACGGTTATTGTTTTTCCCCACAGGTGTTGAGGTGGGTCAGGGTCCCTCCTGCATCCAATCTGATGTAGGTGTCCATGAAGACACCGATGATGATAATGTTGATGCACAGGTGGGGTTGGCAGGGGCCGACACTGCACCAACATTTGATATCCCCCTTTTAGCCATCCCACCCCCGCACATAGTTAAAGTGCCTATACACACCCCATCACCAGTGGCCATAGCAGAGGGACAGCTGGCATTTAATGGCAGTGCACAGGAAAGTTTGGTAACCATGCCTACTGTGTCCAGTCACAGCGGGCATAGCCGGTTGTCTGGCAGGCTGCCACATAGGCAGATGTCCCAACGTGCTTGTGGTAGGGCCACTGAACATCATGCCCCTGGCATATGCGACATGGCTGCAACCAGCAGAAGCATGTTCCAGGCTGTAATGGCGGCGCAGGCATGTATTGAGCATTACACTAGACAGGGCCTTAGGCTCTATAGGGCTGCTCTCACATCTGTAAGTGGCAACCTCCATGAACTGTCGGGTGCCATCCGTGCTTCTACCACGCAACCAGATAGATGGCATGATGAGATGATGGCCCTCATCAGTCTTGGTGTGTCTGTGCTTCAACATGTGGTGGGGATGCGGTGATGCCCGCATGGACATGGGCCAGCAACACCAACAGCTGGCAGTCAACATGGGCATGCTAGGACACCAAGGGGCTCCCGTAGTTGCAGTGCAGCCCTGGCACTGTGGGGATGTTCTGTCCACACCACACCACTGCAGGCCACATGCACATGGTCCTGGCTTGTCCCAGGAAGGATGTGGTATCAGCGGACAAATGTCATCAGCAGGTGAGAGTAGCACTTCAACACCTGTACCTGCAGGTGCCCGCGGAACCCCTGGCAGACACAGTCTACGTGTCCATGGCCAGAGGCAGTGAACTGCACACCCTGCCAGGTATGGTCTGCAGCTGTCCATAAACACTTGTGTAGGGCAGCCACAAGGCAGAACTGTGTGCATGCATGTTTACCCACACACTATGCAAGCACACCTAGGGCAACCTCATACCTACATACACCACATCACCTCAGCCAGATCCCCAGAGTACACCCCTCACCCACACACATGGTGTCAAATGTATGGCCTACCCTCGGCCTCTGGCAGACCAGCACCACAACTTGTGCATATGATGATACCTGTGCCCCATCCCTGTCATCCATACCATCGATGCAGGGACAGGCTGATATGGTTCTGATGCACATGGTGACTGTACACCAGTGTACCACAGTCCTGCAGTGTTACATGTTGTAAAGAGTAGCGTGTGAGGTATATTTGGCAGGTAGTGTAGCCATCCAGCAATGATGCCTTCTAGCTGTTAGTAACACTGCTTGGTTGTGGTCTCTAAAATGATATGCAATTGTGTTGTAGGTGTACATGTGTCAGCAGGAGGATGGTCTGCAGTCATATTGCACAACGGGGTATGTCACTGTGCTGGCACCATGGCAGTGACATATCTGGGGTACAGTCGAACACATTTCACAGGTTACTGTATCAGGTATTGCCTTTGACCCATGGACAGGTGGCCTGCTGAGGCATGTATACCCTGCAACCTGATGTAGACCCATCCACAGACACACACACACTGTTACTTGCCAACACTGGGACTAGACTCCTACCTAGCAATGTTGTGATACTGATGTGTGTGGCTTACATTGCACAAACACTGCCTTAACCACTCTGTATCCAACAGATCTTGTACTGCCCAGCAACAGAATGAACAGTCCTTGCACGTCTTTAACTCAGGACCCTTAACACTGAAGTATTGAACAATTGCCTTTACCTAAATTGTGTAGTTCTTGTCTTTAGTATGATTGTTGCATCACATACATTGTTTTATCATAATGTACACATAGCAGATACATATGGTGGGATACATATGGGAGGGTATACACAACCATGACGTTTACTCATGACAGGTAATTGGCTGTATACATATCATAGGTGTATAGATGTCTACATGTACATACACAGGTATACACATACATATGTCTGTATACACATTTGTATAGTGCTACATATATATGGCCATGTGTACATCTCTTTATATGTACATATGCATACATATCTTTACATATATGTATCTATACATATGTGTATATATATCTATACGTATATGTACATATAGATATATGTGTATATAGCTATATATGTATGCACATCCTATATGTACAGATAGTATAGTTATGTTGGTGTAGATATATATATATATATATATATATATATATATATATATATGTATGTTGGTGTGTGTATATATATATATATATATATATATATATATATATATATATATATATATATATATATATATATATATATATATATAACTTTGTGTATACATATCTATTCTGATATACCTACTACTGTCTATATATCTGTAGATATCCATACATATATGTGCATATCTATCACTATCTGTATATGTGTAGACATATATTGCTCTGTATATGAATATATCTGGGTGTGTATATGTATATCTATGTACTTTTACATACCCATCTATATATATCGATATGTATATGTGTAATCATATATAGATATCTGGATGATTATATGTACAGACATGTTCACCATATGTCCTGGACATGGAGTGTAGCCCTACCCCAGCCCCTATAGTCCCAACTTCATAGTGCAAGTGGATGTCAGGTATATATAGCAGGTATATTAGTAGACTATTGCTACTGTAATTGGGATTGTCTTCAGAGACATTGTGTGTGTGGGAGGTCACATCTGCTTTCCACATGAGTGCCATTGGCTACTGACAGACATCCTAAGGACATCATAGTAAAGTACCATTGCTAGCACATAATGCACCTGTGGACTGCAGCACAGATATTGGCCAATATATGTGGACATTCTGAAACACTTGTTACAGTCTAGAGGTATACACATAATCCCTTATTGCAAAATATGTGTACCATGCATGACAATATGGATGTAACAGCCATGTAGATGGGTATAACATATAACGACTGGTATAAATATGCCACCATAGGTTATGCATTCACACACCCCTGTCAGGCCTGACACATAACAGCTGGTACAGGGGTGCCATGGCCACATACTACCCACTAGATATTGACATACATCTGTACAGCATCCCACTGCTCTGCCTGACACATGACTGTTAAGGGAGGCTTGGCAGCGGTACATCCGGCAAGTATCTGCACATGACATATCACTGGATAAGTACACTAAGTTGCTAGGCATGTAACAATGCACTGTGTAGGCTACAGGCAGACTGGCTCAGGCACCTCACAGCACAGGGTAAGATACACCTGTGTGAAAGTGCATAGCCACAACCAATGTGAAAACAACCACAGCCACATATGGTAAGCTAGCATAAAAATCATATATATGACTATCTGTTCAACACCATCCTCATATATGCCACTCACAGACTAACATATACGTAGCATTCTAATATCTCACTGGTTTGCTATCAGATATGATGATACTAATGATGGTGAACAAATATGCACCTCTTAATGCAAGACTATTTACAAAGGTTGACAGAGTTGTTGCTGGAAGCACCACACAGGGCCCATATTGATGACATGTTGTGTGATAGCTCCTCACATTTACTGTTGTAAACAGGTTTCAGTTCACAGATACATGCTCTGTGGTAAACACATGAAACCAAGGCACAACACACTGCCCAGTCTGCAGATGACCCTGCAGATGCAGATTCCTTATAAACATAGAACTGACATAGCAGGTATGAAAACATGTAGGACAGCTATACACACACACACACACACACACACACACACACACACACACACACACACACACACACACACACACACACACACATTCCACCACATAGATACATGCACTTAAAGTCTGTAGTCAGGGTGGGGAGGTGTCTGACATCAGACAGCATCCTTTCATTCTGCCGCCAGTACTGACATGCATGCATTTCTGCACCACACAGGTGCTTATTGTATCCCCACCAGTCACACCTGGGTGACTTGTGTGTGTGTGCTATGGACATTGATAGCATGCTAACAGCATTCCCTGGTGTCGTGGCAATGGACAGGGTGTCATGCCCTGTGTAGCCCTGCAATCACTTCATAGTACTGACATCTGACTTGTAGTGAGTCCGGCTAGCTAAAAAAATGCATCTCCCCTACACAGACAGTGACACACACACAACAAACACAATTCAGCAGGATTGCCAAAGTAGGGCATTTGAAATGTACTGAGTGTGACTAGCTTAAAATGCATTGCTCCCTGCACAGACATTGGAACACACACAAAACATCCAGAATCACCATTGGTGGGTATAGAACCCTACCAGAGGTCTATATCACACTACAGCAGTATGCAGTTACAGGACGTGCTATGGAGATTACTAGACTGCGTGCCTCCCAGAGGTGTATTTCTAGGTGGATGACATCAGCAGCCTTGCCAACAATGAGCATTTGAATTATAGGGAGTGTGACTAACCTAAAAAGCATTGCTCTCTACACAGACAGACACACACACAAACACACTTGCCATGTCTAGGATTAGAACAGATACGTAACTATTTTATCACACTACAGCAGTATGAAGTTATGGTACTCGCCATAGAGATTACTGGGCTACAACTATCCCAAGGGTGTATTTCACAGTGGATGACCTCAGCAGGCTTGTCATAGTAGGGCTATGGGGAGGGCAGTGTATGTGCATGGGCCATAACCCATTCATCTAGATGATGACACGCCACATGCAGGCACACACAGGGTCATAATTCACAAGTACGTGCATACAGCTGCTAGATGACTACTTCCTTGTACAGTCATGTTTCACAGCTGGCACGTGCACCAATAGTCTGTAATGCTGAAAGATACTGGTGGCTACTATCTGCAGTGAGTGACATTTGAACCTCATGTGTTTGGGGCCCTTTGGCTGTGTGCTGGGTGGGACAGGTCTGGATGGCTCCTTGTCACAGTCACCCTCTTCCACACATCTATGTACATCTACCTTTTGGCTTATTATAATGTGCTGCCTTACATATATGTCTGTATTCCTATCCACTGTGTGTGTAAGGCATGCGTGGTACATACTGATGAGTGTCTGCACTAACAACTGCAACTGCGAGATATGTCTGGTCCCTGGTGTTTGCAGACATGGCTTTCATGTGTTTGTGTGTGAGCATGCCCAGTATGGCCTTCTGCATTTAATGAGTGGATCGAGTCCAGATAGTTTGTACTGCAATGCTGACCTTGGTGTTGTACACCAACAGATGGCATGCTGTTTCTGCAGGGTATCCATCAAGCATTTGGCAATGACTGTTCCTACATTTCTGCATAGGATGGGGGGGCTCAGCCAACTATTTCTACATTTCTACACAGGATGGGGGGTGCACCTGACTACTATTACATTACTACATAGTGGGGCACACTGCTCTATTTCTACATGTCTACACAGGATGGGGGGCACACCTGACTGCTATTACATTACTACATTGGGGGGTACACCGGTCTATTTATACATTTCTACACAGGGTTGGGGGGCACTCCTGACTGTTATTACATTGTAATGTAGGATGTGGGGGGCACATGTGAACTTGTACACATTTGCTATGACTGTACTGGTATGTCAGGTACTCCATTTCATTCTGTATTGTTAACTATCATGCTGACTAGAAGCATACCAGTGTACTACAGATTGTGGCTTTGGTTGCCCTACATATTATTGTCTGACTTCCTACCCTTCAGAACTAACATCTCACTGCCTGCCCTGCTGTAGTCTGTCTGTGTAGGCCATGGGGGAGGTGAACCATAGCCATCATTCAGAAGCCATGGCACAGGCTCTGTTTATGTTTGTTTACACCTGTCCTGCTGGCTGAGACTGCTGTTGGGTATGTGAACTGCCCTGACTGGCATATGTGGGTCATATGGACACACATGTCAATCAGCACATTTCCTGCAGTGGGATTTGTCACCCTGTGTAGTACTGTATACTATGGTGACTCCAGTATGTGTTACAGATGTCATGGTGCCAGTATGGGTGTCTGCTGCCATAACATTTAGCCACCCAATTTCCATGCATGCTCACATCCATACCATAGATACAGGTAACAACACATTCTAATTCATTCGGCAAGTGGTAAGTTGACTGACTTACCTTGAGGGTGTGCCAAACTTGCAGATGATGCTGGAGGGCTGCCTATGTTGGATGCACATAGTATACTCCCTATACATGGTTGAGCACAGGTAGTGTCGTGTTTGGCTTCCCTTTTACTGTATGTGCGAGTCAGAGAGATGTGTCATTCCTGGGTTTCTACTGTGTCAGGGTATGTGCAATGCATTGTCTCTTTGCCGCAACCTTGGCATACTGGGCATGCCTCCATCTGCCTACTGGGGCAGGTTCAGGTTGTTCCTCCACCGAGTCACTCTGTACCTGTGTAGGCCTTGGCATTGGTGGGGGGATATTTGGCCCTGCCACCTGCCATTCCTGCTGCAGCTGTTTCTGCAGGATCATATTGTGTAGCATAGCACATACCATAATTTGGGTACATGTAGCTGGTGAGTACCACAAGGCTCCACCGGATGTGTCCAGACACTGGAACCGTGACCTGAGCATCACAAACACATGCTCTATTATACATCTGGTCTGTGCATGTGCTTCATTATGGTGTTCTTGTTCAGGTGTGTATGCATTTCTGATGGGTGTCATCAGCCATGACTCCAGTGTGTAACCAGCATCCCCCACTAGGTGACCGTAGGGGATGTCTCCATTGCTAAATCTCTGGTGCAGCTGCGTCAGATGCCATATGTGAGAATCATCATAGCTTCAAGGGCAGCCAGCACACACATTCATTATAATGCCCTGGTCATCACATATGACCTGGCAGTTGATGGAGGGCATGCCCCTGTGGTTGATGTAGGCCCTACCGTGAACACCAGGTGGTACTTTGATGCATATGTGCATGCAGTCTATAGCACCCACTACCTCAGGGTAATCTGCTATTTGCTGGAAAAAACGCATATTGCTGGTCAACACCTCATGGGTGTTAAGGAAATATATGTGCTCACTGGCATGTGCTGACATGGCATCCAGGAACTGGTGGAATACTCTGGATGCTGATGCCTGTGAGATCCCCATGATATGCCCAGTTGAGCTTTGGGAGGTACCTGTGGCTAGTATTCCTAGGCCAACACATACCTTGGTATCCACTGGAATGGGTTCCCCTCTGTCATTTTTGTGTGTCAGGTGTGGCCGGCACAGCTCAACAATTTGCTGTAGGAGGTCCCTGTCCACCCTAGAGTGCTCCACTATCTCCAGCTCATATAGCCCCGGTAGGCTACCCTGGGTCTGTACACTCTTCTCCGTCTCCTCACTGTGGGTAGATCAGCAGCAGTCACATCCTCACCCCCTCAGCCTCTTGCACAAGTTGTTCTATGTTGCCTGCTGCAACCCTTCTCATTTTGTAGGTTTGTTTGCTAAAATTTCCCCACTTGTATACACCGGTGGTGTAGAGTGTGGGAAAAACCAGAGGGGAAGGTGTTTGCTTAGTTTATAGTATTGTTCTGGGCTGATCTGCTGCCTGTGTAATTGGCTGATTCTGATACATTTCAACTGCCAGCTAATCTAGTTCTCCTTGATTACCTTCCTACTGCTGTTTTCCCTTCCCATTGCCTGCCTGTTTAAGTCCGGGGGCGCGCTGCACAAACAGAGTGCTCAAATGTGCACACAGCTGCTACTTGCTGGTTTAACTACTGTTTTCTTCCTGTAAAACCCGGTGCATGGCACCCACACCCGCTTAGGCTTTATAAAGAGGGCTACACAAGTTTTGACACACACCCTAGCTTAGCTGTGTTAAGCTAAGAGCAAACCCGAGCCATGGGCTCCAGTCCACTTACAGTATGCCTGACACACACCCCATGATGTCACCTATCTCCTAGGCTTGCACCATGTTATTCCTACTCTTACACTGTTGGGACCTGACTCACATGCTGGGGAAAGCTGGGATTCACTATCATTCCCCTTATTTGCATAGGACTGCCTGCTAATGCATAATTACATGTCTCACACTGAGCCTCCCCGCTTAACAACCACTACTCACTGGCCAGGTTGTCTTCTGCCTGCCATTGACTTGCATGGCAAGTGATTTTAGTTAGACTGCTTATTTTAGGTTTATTTTATTGTTTGTGTGCTGCTGTCCTACGCTTAAATAGCCAAGATCGGCAAAAAAAAATATTAAAGTTGATTTTTGTATTTATTTTTATGTTTGCAATGCCAATGGCCTTATACTTGGCCATTGGCATGCTTACTACATGATATGCAGCCTTTATTTGGTACTGTCATAGCTCCAGTTTGGATTTTGCAGAAATGTACTCGGTTACTAACCAAGTACATTTCTGCAGATAGCACTGCACGGACTGTCGCAAGCTTCCTGGATTGCAATATCCCCTCATTTGCATAGATTTCTCCTGCAAATGGGGTGATTTGCATGCCGGGGCTTAGTTTGTGCAAGATTAGTGCAGGAGCGCTCGTGCAAGCCCCTGCAGTCTGTTCCTGGATTGCACAGCAGACATATTGCCTGCTTGAGTTCCTGCACCGATCTTGCACTCCGTGCAAGCTTTTGAGAATCCAGGCATCTATCTCACATTATTTTAGGCTTTGTCCAAATTTCCTGTACTAAGTGGTTAAGTGGTATGCCTCATAGTCCACAAACTACAGTTTTAAATTTTTACGTCTAAGATAGCTTACAAATTAAAGTTGTAAAAGTCTTTGTAGGCAAGTATTAATTTACCACAGATGTAACAATAATGAAGAGTAAATAAATGGAGGTATTTGCATTTAGTATTGTAACTGGAATCATTGTGAAGTAAAATTGTTTTGGTGAATTTTCTTGTACTCTTTCAAGATAATTTAATTGAGCTGCATTGTATATACAAAAAATGTTATTGTTCTCTAGGATTGGCCTAATACACATCTTATATAGTACCATAAGAAATATAATACTGGAATCCTAGTGATCGACAAAATGAAACAAATCCACCAACAAGTAGCGTAAAACACCAGGAAACTGGAAACTGTGCTGAGACAACTTAATTTATTGATAAAAGGTTAAGCGCTTTCCACAGTATGAAACTGATGAAGACAGTTTCATACTGTGGAAAGCGCTTAACCTTTTATCAATAAATTAAGTTGTCTCAGCACAGTTTCCAGTTTCCTGGTGTTTTACGCTACTTGTTGGTGGATTTGTTTCACCATAAGAAATATCTCATGTCTTGCACTAAGATTTTTAAACATATATCCCATCTGACATATAGCTTTATTACATATCATTTGAGCATCTGTTTTAGAGATAAGTGGTCATGGTTATTCCCAGGTCTTCATACGGGATTACCTCCTTTAGTGGATGTTCTAGTAGTGAACTCAGCCTTTCCTAAATATATTAAATTACATTTGTCATAACTAAAATGTAAACCTATGTTGTGTGCCCAGTCACCAATCTGTTTCATATAAGAGTTTAAATATACAATATCATAGGTTCATAGGTAGGTAGGTACTGGGCTATCTGCCCGAAGGCATATATTAGCCCAGCCACATTGTGCGGTATTAACCGCCCCTTTGGTTAGTTCGCTAGGCCCTTGATCTAGCAGCTAGTACCCTTGGCCCCTATCTAGTAGAGCTGTTGGTATGATCCCCGGTGTGAACTTTCTGTTACCCATCCACTCGTCAAGGTTCTTCTTGAAGAGTGATAGTGAGGGGCTCTGTCTTCTGTAGATCGGGACCTTGTTCCATAGCAAGGGAAGTCTTTGGGAAGGAAATCTATCTCTCCAGCATGTTCTATTCATTGTTGTGCTGAGGTTAATATCCCTAGGGCGTGTAGCTTGAGTAGATTTTGTTTTGTTAAAATGGAGCATGTTCAACAGTTCTGGGTTGGGCATGGCTCTGTATGTTAGACAGAGATTGCCTCTGAGAAGGTGGTATGCAACAGAGAAAAGCCTTAGTTTTTTTTCAATCGTGCTGCATAGGGCAACTGTTTGAGGCCAGTAATCCTCTTAGTGAGGTACCTCTGTGGTCTCTCCAGCTGCTGGATATGCCTCACCAGCTACATTCCAATTGGTGCATTGTACTCAATAATGGGTCTGATGAGGGAAGAGTAGAGGGGCACCACTACATCTTTAGATCTTGATGCGAACCCTTTCATGATCAGATGTGTCACATAGAAGGATTTTCTAACCACCTTGGCAACATGGTTATCAAAGGAAAGCTGACTATCTACTTGGGTCCCTAGATCCCTTATTACTTCTTCAGATTTCAGGGGGTTACCTCCTATGTGGTAGTTCACGGGTACTCGTTTTTTTCCAAAGGAGATTACTATGCATTTTTTAGCATTTAGCTTCAGACCATGGCTTTGACACCATGCATCAGTCTCATTAAGGCCCTTCTGGAGGATATCCATGTCGGCCGGAGACTCTGTTATAGCACCCAGTTTGCAGTCGTCCACAAACTTGGTCAGCCACAGCTCTTCAGTGCTTGTCTGTACTTCTGAGAAGTATATGCCAAACAGGAGGGGCCCCAGGACAGAGCCCTGAGGCACACCGCTCATTACTGGTCTGGATTCGGAAATAGATCCCACTACTCTTACTTTGTGGGATCTGTCTGAGAGCCAGTTTGCGATCCATCTTGTGACGTAAGGGTTTATGCCCAGGTTGGTGAGTTTATCAATAATACCTGAATGGGGAATGGTGTCAAATGCTTTAGCAAGGTCAAGGTAAGCCGTGTGTACCTCCTTTTCCTTATCTATAGCCTGAGTAACTGTCTCAAAGAAGTCCACCAGGTTCAGGAGGCATGATCTACCCTTGACAAAGCCGAACTGTGTGGGGTCAACTGTTTGGAGGTTCCCAATCTCTCCATTTATGAGTTCCATAATGATTCACTCCATTGCCTTACAGATCAGACTGGTCAGGCTTATTGGTCGGTAGTTCCCAGGGTCGGTTGTGGGCCCACCCTTGTGCAGTGGAACCACTGTTGCTGTGCGCCATTCTATGGGCACATATCCTGTCGAGAGGCTGAGACTGAACAGGGTATTCAGATGCGGGGTTAATTCATTTTGGAGCTTGCATATGACACAGCCCAGGACACCATCTGGTCCCATGGAGGCCTTGTTTTTAGCTTTAGATAGAGCCTTATTAACCAATGTATTAGTAATAATTGGAGTTACACAATCCCCTGGAATAGTAATAGGCTCTGTAGGTGGTGAGGGGAGGGAGAAATTTGCACAGAACCTATCAGCCAAGATGTTGGCAATGTCAGTGGGGTCAGTGTATTTTGTTCCATTTCGCACTAGCTCAGAACAGATCTGAGTATTGCCATTTAGGTTTTTGACATAACCATAGAAGGCCTTATGGTTATCCTTGGCATCCTTGGCAACCTTCTTTTCAAAACTGGCTTTAGTTGACTTTATGAGGGCCCTCAATTTCTTACTAATGCTGATCAGGGATGATTTTTCTACTTGAGATTTGGCCTTTTTTTGTATAAGTCTCCTCCTTTTATTGTATAGTTTGCTTATGGCTGGGGTCCACCAGACTGGTTTCTTCTTGCTTGATGAAGGAGTCTTGGTTTTATTTGGGATAGCATGGTCCATGCAATCCTGAAGATGTATATAAAGTGCCTTGGTGTAGGATTCTGCATTCTGGATATCATTATCCTTCTGCAAGCGGATAGTGAAACTTTCCACTTCTGACACAAGTAGTTTGAAGTTTGCTTTGGAAAGGTTTTTTACAATGGTTTCTTTGACTGGGGGAGGTGGAGGGGTGAGGACGTCCCGGGTTATCAGTTTGTGGTCTGATCTGACCAGAGAGGGAGTGATAACAGGTGTGGTACAATGGGCACCC
The DNA here is from genome assembly GCF_019279795.1 of Protopterus annectens. Lineage (NCBI taxonomy): Eukaryota > Metazoa > Chordata > Ceratodontiformes > Protopteridae > Protopterus > Protopterus annectens. The sequence goes on along the minus strand of NC_056729.1, from coordinate 1,330,243,750 downwards.
ATATTTGTGATGACTAAATCCAATATGTTGCCCCCTCTAGTGGGAGAACATACCAATTGTTCAAGGGCATTTGAATTTATAAATTCTATGAAACGCTGGGCATAGGAGTTAGAACTATGGTAGTTCGCCCAGTCTATACCAGGGTAGTTGAAATCACCCAAAATTATGGTGTTGGGTAGGACCTTTATATTTTCCAATGCTTCAGGGAATGCTGAGTGAGCATCTTGGGACATGGTGGGTGATCTATAACAGACTTCAACTTGAAATGTGGTTTTGCCTGCTGATAGTTGTGCATGGATGATCTCTGGGGCATCATGCTGCGCCACTAACCTGGAGATGTGGGTATCCTTGATGAATATGGATACACCTCCGCCCTTTGTACTGCGATCAGGTAACTGAGGCCAGAAGGTATGATATGAATTGTATCCTGGTAGTGCTGGGGTGCTCTCTGGAGCCTTGAACCAGGTTTCCATCACTGCACAAACATCAATTTTCTCCATACTGAGGAGTGCCTCGAGTGCATGCATTTTGAGGTTGAGACTTCTAGCATTGACTAGCATTACCCTTAGTTTTTGGTTACCTGTGCTGGTTACGGTGGTTGGTTTGTCCTTTGAGCCTTGTCTAAAAAAGGCACTATGGGGACGGCAAGAGCCTTGGCCTGTATTCGAAAGCCTAGGGGTGACAGGTGCAAACCATCTCTGGTGAAACAGCGAGGCTTGTCTATCATGTCATCCCAGGCAGACAGACACTGGATCCCCTTAGAATGACACCACAAGCTTAGCCAATTGTTGAAATTGATCATTTTGTCTTTGTATTGTGATATAATTCTAAGTGAAGGTAGTATGCTACTCAAGGTCAGGGTCATACCAGCTTGGGCTACATGATCAGAGAGCTCCTCAATGTCTCTTTTAATGTAGTCCAGGGAGGTATGTCTTAAATCATTCACACAAACATGTACAATGATAGCGTCATACTTGTACTTGTTCTGGAGTGACCCAAGTGCCTGTGTTATGTGGTTGATCTTGGCACCCGACAGGCAGCTGACAGTAACCTTCTCCTTGTTCAGCCTGGTGAGTGGAACATCTGTGTGCCTTACTATAGAGTATCCTATTACTAGCGTGTTGGGTATGGTGTTTTGCCTTAGGGGCTGTTGTGAGGCACACTGCTGAGGTGAATTATGTGTTTTCTGGCTTGTGTTTGGAGGTTCAGGTTGCTTGCTTGTCTGCTTTGGAGGGCACTGTTTCTTTTTCAGTTTGGTACCTAGTGCCTCTGAATACATTTTTGTGTATTTATGTGTATGTTTTGCCAGTGCTTGTTTTGTAGATCCATATGTGACTGGTGGTGTGATGCTAGTGTGTCTCTTCTCCTCTTGACTGTCTGTTACAGTCATGGGGTGAGAGCGCTTAGCCTCTAGTCTGGCTGTGTATTTGCATCTCTCACAAGTGTTTGTGTCTAGAGGTAAGAGGAGAAAGTTGTCTGTATACATAAGGTATTTGTGACATTGCGTCAGGATGCCCAATTCCAGCAGATGAACTGGAGAGTACACCTGAAGCTGACCTCTGGACATGCTTGGAAAAATGAGTTTCACTTGTCTTGCGGACAGTCGAGGGTCTTATGCTGTATTATACTAGTGCTGTCTAGGAGATCTTGAAAATAATAGTGCTGTCTAGGAGATTTGGACAAGTGCTGATTTGGGTTATGCAAGTGCTGCAATAAAAGCAGTTGATCTGAAGCACTTGAGTTGAGGCTTGCCTAGTTCTAAGGGAAAATGTGCAGCACATACTTTGTGGAGCCAGGAATAGTATACCCCAGCTAACCAGCGCTGCCCGATGCTACTCTGTGCGCAAGACCACGCAAAAAGAGTTGCAGGGTTTTAAGAGAGAAAGATCAAGGAGTTTGGAATTGACCCAAAATGGCCAATAAAACTACAGTTTTGAGGCAGTAACCACTCCTACAGGGACAGGCAGGCTGCTCAGTGTTAACCACTGTCACTGGTGAACACAGAGACTTCCCTTTATCCCAAGTAAACACTGGCCTCCAAGAAACTTACGAACAGTTCAGAACAGCAACTCTGTAACTGAACTTTTTTTAAATTATAGAAAGTGGAAAAATAGCAATTTTTTTTGTTTTTTGTTTTTATTTAAGGATAGCAGAGACACACAAGTAGCAAACTAGTCAGAACAGTGCAATAAATGACCCAAACACGTGTGTGCTAGGTCAGAGGCAGGTAAAATGCAATTTTAAGAAAAAACGATTTTAAATTAAGTGCAACACAGAAAATGCAATAAACAGGCTCTAGGTATGTTCTAAATACTATTTCTAATGCAGATATCAACTTTTGCAAGCAAGAAAATGCCAAAAAGTAGGTGGCAATGCAGTTTTTCTAAGAAATAAATCAGAAGAAAATACTTAAAATCTCAAAAGTGGCCCCTTTCTTCTCTCAGCGTTTTCTCCTCTTGGTAGGTGTTTCAGCAACAACTATCAAGCCTGGAAAGACCTAAAAAGGTTGCTCCTCCCCAGGGAGACACACACATTCAAACCCCTACCTAACTACATTATGATATCACAGCAGTATGCATTTACACGACACGCTATGCACATTACTATCAGAGTCATTTTGTGCAATGAGCCCAGTATTATTGTCATCTGCATACTTATTTATCCAACATCTTAGATCTAGGAATGGAGACAAATACAACTTTAAATAACATTGGTCCAAGAACAGAGCCTCATGGAACTCCAAGACTAATAGAAAGAGAGTCAGAACATGTGCTCTGTATGGTTTACACACTGGGATCTATCAGTTAACCATAACATAATCCATTTTACCATAAATATTGTGACCTTATCTTTGATAATGCTTTCGTAAATTACATGGTAAGGAAGGGAGTCAAAGGACTTGGCCAAGTCTAAGAAAATTACTCCACATGAGAGACCTAGATCCAGGGTGTAGATCAGAGCATGTGTGTATCTTTAAGAAGCATTTCCAGATGTAGGCACATGCATATAAATACTGAGCACATGCAGACAGCAGTGCCATTTTGCGAGAACAGCCAGAGTATTAACATGTATGAGTGTGGTAGTCAGTCTACTTATATTTATTTATTTAAGTTTAAGTTACAAAGTCTCATTTCTGATGTATTTGTGTGTAATAAAGCTGCTTGAACTGAAACTATGAATATTCGTCTGTTTTATCCTGAGCACAAAAGCAACATAGTGTCAGAACCAAGATTAAAAGTATTGCCTTTTCCCAGTTAGGGGTCACCACAGCAGAACTCTGGTCCACTGATTGGCAGTGGATTTTTATGGTGCTGAGTTGTCAGCCCAATGTAAACCTTCAAAGAAAGCACATCCATTCCTGTACCTACCTGCATGTCTTTAAACATCACTCGACCATGGGGAGGACATGCAGTCTCCACACTGAAGGTGCTCTAGGCAAGAATCGAACGAAAGAACCTCTTGCTACCAGGTGACAATGCTACCCGTTGCACCACCATGATGTTCGTGTGTAATAAAGCTGCTTTAACTGAAACCATGAATGGTTGTATGTTTTACCCTGATCACACAAGCAATATAGTGTCAGAACCAGAATTAAAATAACTTCTACAAGCCATGAGGTGCAGAGTTGAAGGTGAAGGCAGATTAAACAGTTGAGTGAAAAGGAACTCAGACAAATGAAAAAGAGCCAGAAATGTGCTAAAGGTAAAGAAAACTGCACAAATGATTTATTTGGCAAAGAAAATGAAACAGCACATTTGTAATGCCCAGAAACCATTATTAATAAAATGAGTAGCACAAAAACATATTATTAAGCAAGCAAAAGGCACAAACCGCATTGTTAATTAAATGAAATGTTCAAAACTACGATATTTGATAAAACTAGCACAGATATTCATAAGGGGCTCAGAATTAATTTTGTTTGCAAACGAGCATGTTTAAAGTAAAACAAGCACAAGAAAAGTATAATGAGCATGAAAAGAGATGAAACAGGCATAATAAGTACAATCAAATGGGAAAAATAAGCTTAAAAAGCAAGGCAACTGCAGTTTTTTTAGTAAAAGACTATTTGGGCACAAACTACTATTTTACATTGACTGAAGCCATTCAAAGCATAACTAGAGTTGCTCAAAGTATCTCAGAGAGTGCTAAGTGTTTGCAGAGTGCGTGCTTTATTGCATGCAATTATATCAAAGAGTTTGCTGTGTGTAAAGTACAGTTATATTGCAAAGTGCAGTCAAAGTACAGCCATTGAAAAAAGTTTCTTGTGCTGTGTGCATTTATTTGCAGAGTGCCACCATTTCAATTTGTGCAGAGTTATTTTACAAAGTGCAGTCATTTTGAAAGGTTCTCGTGCTGTGTACAGTTTATTTGCAAAGTGTATTCATCTCAAAGTGTTTCTTACTCTGAGCTTTTTCTGCTGTGTACAGTTTATTTGCAAAGTACAGTCATTTTGAAGTATTTCTTACACTGATAAGGAGTGGTTTCACAAAGTACAATGATTTCAAAGTGCTCTTGTGCTACAGAGACTTATTTGTCAAAGTGCATTTATTTCAGAGCTTGTTGTGCTACTGAGCATAATTACAAGTACTGACATAAAGTTCCGGCATATATATTTATGTGCGTATGTTTGCACATAATTTCAACCACCTTCACTACTGTGTGTTGATATGGCAGAGGCATTTCGCAGAATAGGTCCACTTGTGTTTGATCATTATATAACAGCAAATTGGAGAGTATTTGAGAGAGAATACAATATTTTCATACAAGCAGCTTTTTCTGACAAAGATTCACATACAAGGTCATTCATTTTGTTTAACTTAGCTGGGTCAGAAGCTATTGAAAGAGAGCATTCATTTGTATATGCACCAGAAGAATATGCAGGAGAGGGAGAAAAACATCATATTGTGGTACTGGCTGAATCCAGGGAGGACCCCAAGTACTTAAAATGTAAATTTAGAGAAATGTGCAGCCCCCAGACAAATGTTATATTAGAGAGGCACTTATTTTAAACAAGAGACCAAAAGCCAGGTAAAATGTTTGCAGCTTATATCACCGACTTGAGTAATAAGGCTAAAACATGCAATTTGGTGACTTAAAAGATGAGTTGATAAAGGACACGTTTGTGTGTGGTGTTAATAGTGCTGCAGTGAGAGAGAATTTGCTTTGTGGCAGTGATTTAACATTAACAAAGCTGTAGAGATTTGTCAAATCCATGAGCTCACAGAAGGACACATAAATATGCTTGGAAGTGATAAAAGCATGGTTTCAACAGCCTCTAGAGCTAACATAGACAGCATGCAACACATGGCAAGCAGAAGCAGGCCAAAGCACATGGCAGCTGCAACCCCTGTAGGTTTAGCAGGGAAACCTCATAGCTTTCTAGCAAGTTCCAAGACTAGTACAATATAAGAATGATTCAGCAAAACCCAAGTCAAGTCTTATTGTTGACTGTCATAATTGTGCAGCCAATCATGAGTCTAAAAGAGAGAGTCGCATTTGGTCAACAATTCCACAGGTATAAAAAAATGGAACCATTTTCAAAAGTTTTGTAAATCAAGCAAGCCTCATTCAGTTATTAGAAAAAGGTCACTCAAAAAAGCAAATTGATCATATAGAAAGCTGCATCCCTACTTTCTATGTAGATGGTGTATCAGTGGTCAGTGAAAAGGTTAATGCAGTAGATTTATTGGCAAAGAATGAAGCTTTTTTTACTGTCCTGATCAATGGTAAACCCACAGAGCTCAAGGTAGACACTGGTTCAAAGTGCAATGTAATGTCAGCAGAAACATTTGCTAAAGTGAGGGCTGGTGAGTGACTTAATTTCGGCAATTGTGCGAAGCTTGTTGCTTATGGAGGTGAAGAGATTCAAACCGAAAGCTCAGTAGTGCTTTCATGCTATTCGGCTGGGAACAGTTACAGCTTGCAATTTTATGTAGTCCAAAGACCTGTGCAGTCATTATTGGGTCTCAGAGACAGTTTTGAGAATAAAACTGTTTTCTTTTACCTAAGAAGCACATATCCCAGTTCCAGCTTTACTGATACTATTTTCTCAGAGTATGCTGATGTATTCGATGACAAACTAGGCAAACTTCCAGTTGTGTAGTAGACCCAGAGGGCAGTCCAATGATTAGACCAGCAAGAAGAGTTTCCATAGCTATGCAAGACAGAGTCAAGGTCCAGTTAGATAAAATGGTGCAGCAAGGTGTGATTTCTCCAGTCACAGAACCAACCGAGTGGGTGTCTTCCATGGTAGCTGCTCATAAGAAAAATCCAGATGAAATTAGAATATGCATTGACCTAAGAAACTTGAACAAGGCAGTAGAAAGATCTCATCATCCTATGCGTACAGTCGAGGAGATTGCAACCCTCATGCCAAATGTCACTGTTTTTTCTGTCTTAGTTGCAAAGAGTTCATTTTGGCAAGTGATGATAGATTGCAAATCTTTACTACTGACTACATTCAGTATCCCATTTGGTAGATACAGATTCCTCAGGATGCCTTTTGGAATAAATTCTTGTAGTGAAGTCTTGCAACATGCAATGGAGCAATTTTTTCAGGCTACATGTGTGCAATAATAGTTGATGATTTCGTGGTTGGAGGTAATGGTGAAACAGAGCATGACAGAAACCTCAGGAAAGTTCTGGACAGAGCGGTGAAGTGAATTTAAAGCCTAATCCTTCTTAAGTGCAAATTCAGATTACCAGAAGTTACTAATGTAGGCCATTTATTTACTAGTACAGGCTTATAACCAGATCCTTCTAAACAAGGAGCCATTCTTGTGATGCCAGCAATGTACAAGCCCTACAGTGTTTTCTTGGTATGGGTTACTATTTGGGCAAATTTATCCCTGACTTTAGTGAGTTATCACCACCTTTAAGAGAGCTGACATGCAGAAATGTTGCATGGTCATGGTTAAAATAACACCAGAGAACATTTGATAACCTCAAAGAGCAAATTGCTAACCCGCCTACATTAAGACACTATGATGTCCACAAACCAGTAGTTCTTTCCTGTGATGCTTCAAAGTTCACTCTTGGTGCAGTTATTCTTCAAGAAGGCAGATCTGTTGCATGCCCATCTAGAACACTTACCCAAACTGATATGCAGTATGCTCAAATTGAGAAAGAAATTTTGGCAATTGTGTTCGCATGTTCAAAGTTCCATGATTATATTTATGGCCGAGCAATCCAGATAGAAACTGACCATCAACCTCTAGTCACTATTTTAAAGAAGCCTGTGCATTCCTCTCGAGCAAGACTAATCAGTAAAAACAAAATGAAAACTCCAGCATAGCTAGAACTTCCACTGAGCGACCTCAAAACCTCTTGTATCAGAGGCACATGGGATATATGCAAATGACCCTTATGAACATCAGGTGTTTCAGCTAATTGGCAATTCTGAATGCCCATGACTTGTTTTGTCATTTTAATGGACAATTTCAGGCCAATAAAGCCAAACCCCACTTGCTGTGGATATACATATTTCGGTCTCATTATGACCTCATCAGCACAGCACAAGCAGAGTGTTTGACTAAGGATAAGAAACACAGGGCTGTTATACCCAGCTGATGTCCATTATCATTAGGGTCACTGCAAAAATATCCCAAACAACAAACTAAGACAATAAGTGAGAAGGTCACTGAAAAACCAATCAGTAAAAACAAAATGAAAACTCCAGCAAAGCTAGAACTTCCACTGAGTGACCTCCCAAACGTCTTGTATCAGAGGAACATGGGATATATGCAAATGACCCTTATGAACATCAGGAGTTTCAGCTAATTGGCGATTCTGAATGCCCATGACTCGTTTCATCATTTTAATGGACAATTTTAAGCCAGTAAAGCCAAACCCCACTAGCTGTGGATATGCATATTTCAGCCTTATTGTGACCTCATCAGCATAAGGGTCAATTGCATATATAGGTTCATAGGTAGGTACTAAGCTATTGGCCCTAGGGCCTATATAAGCCTAGCCAAACAGTACCCTGGCTTTTGCCACCCAAGAAAATTAATATACCATGTGCCTCTGATACAAGAGGTTTGGGAGGTCCATGACAACCCCATGACAACCTACTTGGCTCGCCTGCTCACAGACTTCTATCTAGGCAAACCAGAACAACCTTGCCTATCAGTTCTAGTTTGTTGGTGCCTAATGCAAAAAACAACAGAGCAATCAAAGCCCAACTTTTTAAGAAGCGTTTTTCTCAGAAATCCAGCTATGATAAAACAAGCAGATTAAAAGGAGAGACAGTGAGGATGCAAATGGTGAAAGGCTTTGATCAAATTGGTCAAGTGAGAGGTATATGTATTGAGCCGAGATCCTACTTAGTGGAATCTGAGGGTAGAGAGTACAGGAGAAACTGCATCATCATCTTCCTGTATCAGAAATGATATTGCAGCATCGTACCTGTGATAAGACTCTAGATCTCAGAACAACCCTGGCAATGTTCATACTGAAGAACATGTCACAGTATCCATTCCCATTCCTGATGATGTTCCAGTTATCCCCAAAGATGTAGATTCCTTGAAGACCGTCCCCATTGCTAGATCCAGTTCTGACTTTTATGTTACATGGTCAGGTCGTATTTCTAGACCTAGTGTAAAATACATAGCAACTTGGATATGATTGTTTTATATTTGTCTGATTTTGTATGACTGCATGTCAGATAATTAGTTCTGTATAAAGCATGTCAAAAGATCATTTCTGTAAACTGCACTTCATTGAATACTGTCATTTCATATATGGACTATTTCTCAAAGAGGGAGGATATAGATCAGAGTGTGTGTATCTACCTTTAAGAAGCACTTCCAGAAGTAGGCACGTGCATGTAAGTACTGAGCATATACACGCAGCAGTGCCATTTTGAGAGAACAGCCAGCGTGTTAACATGTATGACTGCTGTAGTCAGTCGGCTTATAAGTTTATTTAAGTTTAAGTTACAAAGCCTCATTTCTGATGTGTTTGTGTGTAATAAAGCTGCTTGAATTTAACTCATGAATGTTTGTCTGTTTTATCCTGACCAGGCGATCAACACAGGGCCTTAGTAATTTGATCATAAAAGTTAAAAACCTGTTAACACAGATCAACCCTTAACAGATCTAAATCCAAAATGGCTATAGCTATGTTATTGTTCCATAGTGTTTCAGAAATGCATATTTTGAAGCATTTGCCCTGAATTGACGTGAGGCAAATAAGTCTATAGTTGTTAAGTATCACTTTTATTACCTTTTTTATATATTGGTGCTATAGTAGATGTTTTTTCACAAGCCAAGCTAGGAGCAGTAGCTGTTATATAACAGCTTGTTAAATATTAGGTGTAATATTGGTAGTAAGTCATTTTTAATTATTAATAACTGTATGGAGAGGATCAAATCAGGGCTCATCGAAGTCAAATTCTTTATTTTACTTAAAGCTTTTTCAATCATTCCCTGAGATATGATAGGGCAAGCTAAACCATCAGGAATTATAATGTTTGTTGATAATTTGCCAAAATGACATATAGCAGTGGACATTGTTGTGTAGTTGTAGTACAACAAGTGTACTCTCTTCAAAGGATTGTGGATTATATAGCCTTCAGATAACTTACTGGATAAAAATTGCCAATACTGTTAGTATACTTAATAAATTATTTTCTTCTTATTAGTATCCACAGCAAGTTTGTTTTCAAAACTTATTTTCTCCATTCTAATTTTCCTTTTAAGGGATGTACTGATGTTATTAAAAATTCTGTTGTATGCTTTTATAGAGTGTGTGACGACCCACCATTGGAACAGTAATCAATGAGCCTCTATCCTCACCACTGGCAGGGCCTTAAAATAGCTGATAAGGAGTTGACTGGTGGCAGTGGTAACTACCTTATAGTCTGAGCAGAAGGGGGCAATATAATTACCCATGGCTAAGCAGCGTTTTCCTAGCTCAATAAAATTGCCCACAGCTAAGCAGGGTTTTACCTAGCGCAATATAACTGCCCATAGCTAAGCAGGGTTTTACCTAGCGCAATATTATTGCCCATAGCTAAACAGCGCTTTACCTAGCGCAATAAGTTTGTGCGGAGCTGCGCACCACGCTAACCAGCTCACCGTCGGGCAACATGTAGCAAAGTGGCCTAAACACAGCCACACCCCCTAGCCTGTCTGGACAGTAGTAAAATAAAAAGCAATGACAAGGTTCGAACCCGGGACACTATGCACCATAATCAAAAGTACTGAACCACTAAGCCATGACAGCTTAGCATAAATATGCACTGTTAACATACATATACTTATAAATGGAAGATTAACCATTGGTAAGCAGGTTTGCTGTTAGCCGAGAATTTTCAAAAACGGCCAATCACATATAAGTGCGGAAATGCGGCATATTTAAGCTCCATAGGCAAGAATACTCACCATAACTGATTGTAGCTCCCATCTGCAGTCAGAATGACTGGTGCTGGAGAGGGTACTCGCTTTCGAGCACAACGCTGGGACATCGAGGAGTCAAAATACATGGTTTGGCTCCTTGTCCAACATCATGAGTCAAGACTCCTGCAGGGCCAGTTTCAAGGGACATAGTACAAAGCAGATGCTTGGAACCGGTTAGCTCATGATCTCACCAGTGCCACAGGCAACCCTCGGACTGGTGAGCAGGTCTATCACCACCATGCAGACCTGAAGAGATGGAAGCAGGACCTACTGAACCGATGGATACAGGAGGCCCGTGACATGCAAGATGCCCCACTACTAAGTAGGCAGCCATGGAATGAAGTATGTAACACATGCTAATGTAGTCTATATAATGGATAGGTATGTCTCAATATCCCTTCATTTACTTCACAGCTGCAGGTGTCCATGCTGCGAATCAGCAAGCCAATGCAGATAGGCTGCTAAGGCTGCACCACCAGGCAGGTTAGTAATTATTCTGCATGTATTGTTTTATAAAATAAGTGAGAGAGCCTGAAACAAAGTGTTGTAACCCAATAATAAAGCCATAAAATGCCCTGAATAATTTCTGTGCATGTATTGTTATATAAAATAAGTCAGAGAGCCAGAAAAAGAGTGTTGTAACCCATTAATAAAGGTAAAATAAGTCTGGAATAATATCTCTGCATGTACTGTTATATAAAATAAGTGAGCGAGCTTGAAAAAGAGTGTTAATAAAGGTATAATACGTCTTGAATAAGTCTTCTACATGTACTGTAATATCAAATAAATGAGAGAGCCTCTAAAAAAGTGTGTAATGTATAATAAAGGTATAATACTTGGAGTGTGTCCATGTCACTTACTTTGAAATGTTGTTGTACCCTTGCATTATATAAATAGTACTGTTGTATTAAGCGCTGTCAACCCACAGTAGGGCAGTCCCATATAAAGTGGATGAAGGAAGTGCCAGTAGCTGTGAAGCATATATACAGTCCTCAACAGTTGGGTAATGGCTGACATGCATAGGTAAATCTGGCACATGAGTAGCTTGTTAATGTGTTCCCCAGAAAAGTGAGTGTGCTACTTGAAATGTAGGGTTCTGTAGAAATATAATGGAAAATGTCACGTGAACATATCCAGATATGTAGATATATAAATATAAATAAAATATATAACTATGTAGCAGTAACATCTGCATCTTGGACAGTTAGTATGTCAGATATAGGTCAGGTATAAAATGAACTAGCCAAACCCATCACACAACTTAATGCATGTTGCCTAGTGTAATAATACATGTAGGGGATATACACCTGCAGTCAATAGGAATGTATTGTAAACTATAAGTACTTATAAGATGTTAATGGAGGTATCTTTTTACACCCTACTGTATGTGCATAAACAATGCAATTCCACACCTCAATGGGTATGTGTAATCTCAAAACATTTGTTGGGACATATGTCCTATTGTTCTATAAATATCTGCATTTACTTTGATGCATGTGCCCTGTTGAAACACCACAATCTTTGTGGCCTGTTGCCACCAATCATCCCTGCATGCTGTTGGAATGTCCACTGTTGTTCAATATATGCATGTGTTATGCTTGCTGTTCAACTGTTGGAACCCTGGTGTGTTGGGTTAATGGGAATATTACTGCATGCTGTTACAACTAATTTGGAATGCTGTTGTCTATGTTGTAATTAAACACACCTAAACACAGAAAGTATGGGAAGGCCGGTCCCAGCGGACCTACCTGTCCCTCCTCAGCTGGTGATTGCACCTGGCACCAGCAGGTCTGGTGCCCAGCCCGGGCTCACCTCCTCCATTGGTCCTGTGCCACCTTCGGGTGGAAGCGCTGCAGGGGAAGGGGCTCCTCCCCCTGTGCAAGCGTGGGTGGAGAAGGGCCATCTGTCACCCTCCGAAGGGTCCAGGCTGTGGTGCATAGGGAGATCCAGCGTTCAGTCGCTGATCCCCTACACCAGCTCGAGGCAAGAGTGGCACAACTTATGGGTGAGCCTGCCCCTCCTACGCAGCCCCCAGCACAGCCACCCTCTGGGCTGTGAAGGTGCAGTGGTGACTGCCCATGGGTGGGGATCTCAGTTTCACTGTTACCATCTGTGGGCTTATGGGCTTGCGATTTCCAAACATCCGTCCCCATCAATTGTGTTCACCCACCCCATGTGTCATATTCTGCCCCTGTATGTGTCTTGTTTGTCTTGTCTGTTTACCTCCCCAACCTACCTCCCCAAATATACCTACTTCCTCTACCTCACATTCCACTCTCACCTAAAAAAAAAAAAAGGGCAATCTGTTCCCACAAAAAAATGATGCCCCATACATAGCTGCCCATTTCGCCCACATGTCCACTGGATATGTAAACTGATAATTATAATTGGCAGTACAACATACTTTGTTGTCCTCACCCCTCTCTCAGGGGTGGAAGGTTTCAAATCTCACTCCAAATTTCTAACATATGCACAGCTGTTGCTGGTAAAGAAATGGGCAGCTATGGACCTTCCCCACACCCATCCTGCACATCCCGGGCTGGTTTCCCTAATGTCTTTCCCTCTTTGTGCCCCATTTTTCATCACTTTCCTATCTCCCCATTTTCTTTTCTTTCAAAGAAATTAGCGCAGGAGTTAGTGGGAGTAAGCACTTTTAAGCAGTCTTTAGCGGGTTTGAGCGAGTGTGCGCATGTGTGCGCTTAGCTAAGTATTGCTAAGCATCACGCAAACCCACGCAAACCCGCTTACAACTGCTTAAAAGTGCCTTAGTCACTCTGCATGGCAGGGCCCTTGTTCTGCTGAGCAGCAAAATAAAACACCTCTGTCAGTCTCGAACCCTGGACCTACTATACTGCATGAAGTATCATTAAGCCACAGTAGACATACAACAAGTTGGTGTTGTAATAAATATATCATGCATTACAATGAGTGAATGTAAAGGAAAAATAGGAATGCCATAACACAAATATTGTTCTGTGGATATTTACCAGCAGTTATTGTGGAATTGCATGACATGACTGTGAAAAGAGAACCAGCCATTCTAGCAGGAAATAAAGTTACAGTAGCACTTTACAAACCCCACACAGTATCAGAGCAGGATAAACACTGGCATATTTGAATAGGGCAGAGGCCATACTTCCCAACTGTGACTGCTTTTCAGGGATGTCCCTGATTCGCAAACAAATGTTAGGTGTGTCCCTCAGAATTCCTCTGAAAAGTACTGACGTTAGGCCGAAAAGTGGGGAATTACACTTAATGAATAATGTCAATAAGTAAGAGCACACACTGCTTGCACATCAGAAAAGGTGTATTAATACATATGCTCTGATTCTCTCACAGTATCAACTTAATGTCTGTGATATATTAAGGTGTACCTCACTTATATGTACCTTTCCCTGATGCTGTTCAAATATATACCTGAGTGTATCAGAGGCCTGGCAGAGGCAGAAACACACAGGCATTTTAGCTTTTCTGCTGTTACACACTCTGCAAATACCTTTGGAACGAGTACCACAAGCATACCCTTATGTAGGAGTACAACACAGAAATATCAAAGGATGTAGCCATGTACTGGTAGCAACCAACTGTGACAATGCCATTGTTCCAGTGCAGAAAAGACCGGTGTGATGCACAGACAAAGAATAATAGGCTAACCTCTGGCTACCATCTGGATATGTCCACAGGTGGGAGCTACGCAGACAGACTACTTGCCTTGATAGACTAACAGGTACACAGCAACCCAGTATGTTCAGCAAGATAAACATCACACAATAATATATAATGCTCTCGGTACTTCTGCACCTCTACCAAAAAGAACAATATACCTGTGTATTCAGGCTCTACCAAGGAGGTAGGTAGGCATACTCAGTACTGAAATTTGTCCAGTTGTCTTGAGCAGCCTGTGCTAATGTCAACACAAATAAACAACAAACTGTTCAGAAGTGAGTTAATTAATATTTACAGTATAGTAGTTCACAAACAGTTCATGTGCCAGAAGAATACATTGCAATAACTACTTTTGTATGGCAGTTAATTGTCTAATTAGAAAAGAAAGTACATGCTCCCATGTATCTTGTGTAAGCATTTGGAGGGGTGATTAAAATTCTACACTGACAAGTGTGTACTAGATGCAGCAACATTCAGGTTTGAGTACAACATGCAAATCACTGGTTACAACCCTAGCTTCAGATATAAGAAGTATACCAACCTTCTGACTGACACAATGGTGTCCACAGCAAACAAGAATGGGCCCCACTTTGGAAAGCTGAAAGGGCTACGCCTACCTAACTTAGCATTTTATAGCAGTGGGCTGCTATGACAGTGAGTACTGCAATTACCACATAGCAGGCTACATGCAATTAGTAAACGGTGGGCACCAATTGGTGCAGAGGCCATCACATGCACATGGGCAGATACCTAGAAAAGCAGGCTGTACTTGCTGTCCACACATGCAATAATCTCATTGCAGCAAGAGAGAGAGAGAGAGAAAGAGTGAGAGTGAGAGAGAGACAGAGACAGAGGCAGAGACACAGAAAAAAACAAAAAACAAAAAAAAAAATTAAAAACAAAAAATTATTTCCTTTAAAAACAGATGGAACAGAGAAATACAAAGGAAAGGTATGCAACACATGTATTTGCTGGCATGTAGTAGATGTTTTTGAAGAGTACTCTACATACTGTGAATCATCCATATGTGGCAGCAGTACGTATCTATATGTATCTGTACATGTGCATAGGGATACTGCAACTATTTGTGAAGGGTGTGTATATATATATATATATATATATATATATATATATATATATATCTACACCCTGGACTACATGAAAAGAGACATAAAGGAGCTCTCTGAGCATGTAGCCCAGGCCGGTATGACCCTGACCTTGAGTAGCATCTTACCCTCACCAAGAATGATGCCACAATATGAAGACAAGATGATCAATTTCAACAACTGGCTTAAGTACTGGTGTCATTCAAAGGGGATCCAATGCCTGTCAGCTTGGGATGATATGCTCGACAAGCCACGATGCTTCGCTAGGGATGGCTTGCACCTGTCACCCCTGGGCTTTTGGATATTGGCAAAGGCTCTTGCTACCCCATAGTGCCTTTTAGGCAAGGCTCAAAAAACAAACCCACCTCCATAGGTATCACAAGGGACAAGAAACTAAGAGTAATGCTACTCAACGCCAGAAGTCTAAACCTCAAGATGCATGCACTCGAAACTCTCCTTAGCATGGAGAACATGGATATCTGTGCAGTAACAGAAACCTGGTTCAGGGCTCCCAAGAGCACCCCAGCACTACCAGGTTATACCTCATACTATGCTTTTTGGCCCCAAAACTTGGACCGAACCACAAAAGGAGGGGGAGTATCGATATTCATCAAAGATACCCACACCTCCAGGTTGGTGGCAGAGCACGAAGCATCAGAGACTATCCATGTGCAACAGTGGGTAAAACTGCCTTCCAGTTTATAGCCTGCTAGTGACCACCCTCCCAAACCCAGGAACCCCACTCGGCCTTTCTGAGAACACTGGAAAATATGAAGGTCTCTCCAAACACCATTATACTGGGCGACTTCCACTACCCAAACATAGACTGGGAGCATTACTCTAGCTCCAACACCCTAGCCCAAAGGTTCCTAGAATTTATAAACTCAAATGCTATGGAACAACTTGTTACCACTCCCACAAGAGGGGAAAACATACTGGACCTGATCATCACCAACATGGGGACTCTATGCTCCAGACCAGAAGTGTATCCCTCACTGGTAAGATCAGACCATAAACTAATCTCACTGGATATTCACATCCCGACCCCACCCCCTGCCCAGAAAACCACAGTGAAAAACTTCTCTAAAGCAAATTTCACACTCCTCAAAACCGAGGTGGAATCCTTCAAAGCCCCCGGGCCTGTGGAAAATACAGCCCAGACCGCAGAATCCTTTATAAGCACATTCTATGAAGACCTTAAGGAATGCATGGATCATGCAATCCCAAATAAAACCAAGACCCAATCCTCCAAAGGCAGACGTCCTGTCTGGTGGACCCCAGCCATAAACAAACTATACAATAGAAGGAGGAAGCTGCTAAATGATAGAGCAAAATCCCAAAAAGGGAAGGCATCACTGATCAGTATTAGCAAAAAACTACGGGCACTCATAAAATTGTCTAAGGCCAGCTTCGAGACAAAAATTGTACAGGACACTAAGGATAATCACAAGGCTTTCTTTAGTTATGTTAGGAACCTGGGTGGTAATTCCCAGATATGCTCAGAATTAGTCCAAAATGACAAAAATACACTGAACCCACAGACATTGCCAACATCCTAGCTGACAGGTTCAGCAAACTTCTTCCCTCCCACCAAAAGGGCAAATATCTATCTCAGCAGAGTGCTGCCCCCTGACATCTCAGATGTTCAGGTAAGAGCTGCCCTCCAAAGCAAAAACACAGCAACAATGCGACCAGACGGTGAATCGGGCTGTGTCCTACATGAACTCCAAGAAGAGCTAAACCCAAACATAAAACTACTGTTCAATCTCAGCCTTACTACAGGATATGTGCCCAAAGAGTGGCGTACAGCAACAGTGGTCCCTCTCCATAAAGGTGGTGCCTCAACGGATCCTGGAAACTATCGCCCATAAGCCTGACTAGCTTGGTCTGCAAAGCTATGGAAAGGATCATCATGGACCTCATAAATAAAGATATTGGGGACCTACAGACACTGGATCCTACCCAGTTCGGCTTTGTTAAGGGCAGATCCTGCCTCTTAAACCTGGTTGATTTCTTTGAAACAGTCACCAAGGCCATTGACGAGGGAAGGTGGTCCACACAGCCTACCTGGACCTCGCAAAGCCTTTGATACAATACCCCACTGGCATTATAGATAAGCTCACCAGCTTAAATATAAACCCCTATGTCACTAGATGGATTGCAAACTGGCTCAAGGACAGAACCCACATGGTTAGAATTGCTGGAGCCATGTCAGACTCCAAACCAGTTACAAGTGGTGTCCCACAAGGCTCAGTCCTGGGACCTCTTGTTCGGTATATATTTCTCGGAGGTACAGGCCAACACGGAAGGACTGTGGCTGACCAAGTTCGCAGATGACTGCAAACTGGGTGCCATAATCAACTCTCCAGCCAACACAAGCATCCTCCAAAAGGGCCTCATAGAAACAGACAACTGGTGCCAGAGCCATGGCCTCAAGCTAAATGCCGAAAAGTGTATAGTCATCCCCTTTGGCAAAACAAAGTGCACAATTACCACATAGGTGGTAATCCATTAAGTACAGAAGAAGTAATTAGGGACCTGGGGACCCAAGTTGATAGCAATCTCTCATTTGACAACCACATGGCCAAAGTGGTTAGAAAAACTTTTTATATAGTCCACCTAATCATGAAGGGATTCACATCTAGATCAGGGGAGGTCATCGTGCCTCTTTACTCATCCCTCGTCAGGCCCATAATTGAGTACAATGCCCCTTTTGGGATGTACCTTACCAGACACCTGCAGCAACTGGAAAGACCCCAAAAGTACCTCACCAAGAGGATCAAAGGGCTCAAACAGATGCCATATGCTGCCTGGTTAAAGAAACTCCAGCTCTACTCAGTGGCATACGGCCTGTTCAAAGGCGATCTGTGCCTGACGTATAAAGCCATGTCCAACCCGGAATTAATGGACATGCTGCACCTCAGAAAATCCAAATCCCATTGAGCTATGCGCTCAAGAGACTTGAACCTCAGCACTGAAATAAATAGGACATGCTGGAGGGACAAATTCATAACCCAGAGGCTCCCTTCACTCTGGAATAAAATCCCAGTCCAGGTTAGGCAGAGTCCCTCATTGACTCTCTTCAACAGGAATCTTGATGAGTGGATGGGAGATCATAGGTTTACCCCGGGTATCACTTCTGTGTCACTGTTAGACAGAGGCACAGTATACTAACCTTGAAAAAGGGCATAGCAAAATAAATTTAAAATGGGTGGCGAAAGCCAAACACATTCTGGCTAGGCTTATAAATGCCCTAGGGCAGATAGCCTAGTATGAACCTATGAACTTATGAACATATATATATATATATATATATATATATATATATATATATATATATATATACGTTGTTGAAGGTTGTTATGTGCATATTTCTATGTAGCTTGTAGTGTGTGGCAAAGAAAACAGCATGCAGTGCTGGTATATGACATGTGGTGGTTAAACGCTGTGGGTATGCTCTGTCAGTTTTGCAGTGTTGCAGCCAGTGAGGCCTGCTAAAGCTACATGGGCTGAGAAAACCTTCAATGCAGTCTGCACAACACTGTGCAATATTATTACATAACTGTATATCTCACAACTGTCGCATAACTGATATTCTCACCATGAATAGTGGACTGTATATATGCCTATATGTACATCTATATGTACAGCAATGGATGTTTATATGCATGTGTATATATATATATATATATATATATATATATATATATATATATATATATAGAGAGAGAGAGAGAGAGAGAGAGGGAGAGCGACATGGGGGATACTTACTGCGACAGGCGCCTGGCGACCAAGTAATGGACTGAAGCTCAGTGTTAACACTGCAGTGCCATCCCTTCTTGCCAGAACACTGTACCCATTAACTACCACATAGGTGGTAGTCTACCTAACACCGAAGGTGTGATAAGGGAACATGGGACACAGGTGGACAGTAGCCTCCCCTTTGATAATCACAGTGCCACACTAGTCATGTACTCTGTCTACATAGTACACGTCATCACAAAAGGTGTGTCATCTAGGGAAATATAGGTCAGTGTTCCTCTCTACTCATCACATTTAAAACCCATTAGAGAGTACAATGCCCCATGTGGTATGTACCTCACATGACAACTACAGCAACTGGAAAGGCCACAGACATACCTCACAAAGAGTAATACTGGCCTCAAACAGATGCCCTATGCAGACCAACTCACAAAACCACAGCTACACTGTGTTGCATACTGCCTACCCAGAGGTGACCTCTGCCTAACATACAGAGCTATGTCACACCCATAGCTGTTGGACATCCTCCACGTAAATATATTACAATCCCTCCCAGATGCATGCTCTAGGGCCCTAAACCTTGTCAGCTCACTAAACAGCACATGCTGGAGGGATAGAGTCCTAACTCAGAGACATGCCATACTCTGGAACAAACCATATATCAATAGCAAACAAAGCTCCTCATTAGCAGTTGTCATAAATGCTCCTGATGATTGTTTGTGAGATAGGAAATACACCCCGGGAATCACCTCTGTGGCTCTGTTTGACAGGGGCAAGTGAAATTAAATTACATGTGTGTCAAAGGCCAGGGTAGCATATGGCTAGGCTGCTGTAGGCCCTAGGGCCAATAGAGTATTACCTACCCATGACCCGATGCACACACACATGTACTTAGTGCAATAATTGCTATGTGAGGTTGACTGCGTGTGATGGTGAATGTGTTGGTGAATGTGTGCAAGGTCTGTAAAGGTGTGATAGCTTAGTGTGAAATTGTTTCTGTAATGGTAGTTTGTGCCCTAGCTGTGATCCCAGCAAAAGATGTGTATGCTATTGCTAGGCAGAAAAAGTAGTATGGCATACAGTGTGACGTAGTGCCTTGTTGTCGACTGCGGTGTCCCATTGTAGGCTAAAGCAATACATGTATGTTTAGTGAGTGGTACTGCTGGTGAATCCAACTCCCATATGAACTGTAGTACTGCCTGAAGCTGTAGGCCCAAACAGTACAGTATGGTGTATGTTTACATTGCTCAGAAACACTGTTTTGTGTGTTCCCTGTAGCCCTCACAGATTACATACCTCAGGCATAAGGTTTTGTAAATAGTGACACACAGTACTGTGTGGTACACAGGTAAAGCTCATCTGGGTTGGCATACATTTGTGTGTTGTATGTATGTCTGATGTGTGTGTAAATATGCCTGTACCATGCCCTCAATCATATCTGTGTTACAGGGTGTACGTGTGTATCTAGCAACATGTATAGTCTAGTACAGCAGTATGCCACCTATATTAACAACTGTGCACATATGTTAGGCAGGGGTTTGGCATCAACGACTACTGTGGTATACTGGTAATACTGTAACTGTACTTTACATTCATTGCAATGGATGACATCTTTCTTTATGCATTAGCTTGATATATACCTCCTGTGGCTAGATGGTGCATTGTGTCACATACAGTGTGCCATGTACTGGTGTATAGTCTTACATACTGGCTTCTCTTTGCTGCTGTGCAGAACATGGTTTGATATATAGAGCAGGGCAGGCACTGTCAGCCAGTTGTGGCCTACGCACTAATATGTGGTATTGAACATGTGTATCCTCTGACAACCAATCAGATGCGAAATATGGCAGGTAATTGATATCTGTACTTTAGGATGTTAAGTGTGCAACATGACTTGCTCACACATCTTGTTTAATTGTCTTCCAGGGGTATGTCCCACCAATGAAACCTGTGTTATACAGCTGCAGAGGAAGCCGAAATACACAACAGCCTGGTGCAGCACTACACCCTACTGTTCTCTAGAGCCAGCTAGGACCAGCATGAGCGGACTGCACTGTGGCAAGATCTCATTCGTTGGGTAAATGACATAGGCATGCATAAGCGGACATATGAGCAGGTACACCATCACTGTAGTGATTTACTTAGACATGTCCGGCAGCGTGCGTCTGATACCCATCGACAACAGCTTGCCACAGGTGGTGGGGTTGCCATTCATGCCCCTCCTCACCAGAGTGGAGGAGCTGCTCCTAAGCATGGTGGCTCCTGGCCAACCACAGGAATATCAACATACATGTGTCATCATGGAGGCCGGAGCCACCCAGCATGTTGACATGGAGCATGCAGGTAACATGACCTATCTGTAGACTACTGTTACCTTTATTGGTAGATTATGCATATGTGACATGTGTACTGTGTGTTTAGCAATTGTGCTGCATAGTGTTATGCAATACTGATATTTTGAATATAATCTGCACGCCTGTGACTGTCGACTGTTGTACTATTGTAGTTTAGCAAACTCACAGTAGCAATGGCACAGTTGTGGCTACTGACAAACTGTCTTATATTCTTGTAGGTCCCTCTGGTGTGACAGCAAGGCAGCCGGTCGATGCTGGTGAGTGTGTTATAATTTTAATATTGCTAATGAAATGTGCATGTCATAGGTGAGGTGTAGGCCATGTACATGTAACGCACCTACACATAATGCATGCTGTGCATGTTTGCTGTGAGACTATGCACATCTCAGTAATGACAGTAGCTGCCTCAATCACATGCAATACACAGAGCATCACACACAATTGTGACAACACCATACTGGACATTGGATAGGCATAGTTGATACACATGTACACAACATGCACAACTTTGTCATACACAGTACACCTTAACATGCTACACATAGCATATCCAGACACCCGCTGTAAGGTCACACTTCAGTATCTCACATGTCATCCACACAGCACACATAATATACCTGAGAGGTAGAGGCCTATCATTGGGCTGTGCAACACTCTTCAAAACATAACACATTCATGTTAGTCACTGCTCCCTATTGGGCACCTTACAAAACCATGTAACAAGTGGCTGTGAGGCCAATCACTGAACAACAACACACATGCATCAAAGCCATGTATACTGTTATTAACATGGGCTGTCTACACTCACACTGCATGGTTTTGAGCAATAAACTTTCTGCATGCTGATGTGTGATATGACTGTTTGCCTTGTGATACTGTAACCCACCTTCAACCACTATTAAGTATGTTTTGGATTGCTGGTGGTGTGTGTGGGTATCTGCTGTAGTGAGGAGTGTATTTGTGTGCATGTGTTCATGTGTGCATGTGTGTATGTGTGCATGTGTGCATGTGTTCATGTGTTCATGTGTGCATGTGTGCATGTGTTCATGTGTGCATGTGTTCATGTGTGCGTGTGTTCATGTGTTCATGTGTGCATGTGCTCATGTGTTCATGTGTTCATGTGTTCATGTGTGCATGTGAGCCAGCATCATGCACAGGTTGTAAAGTGTGTTTCCTGTCTCCCTCCCACAGGTGCTGTGTTAGGGCTGGTTCACTGCAGCAGGGAAACTGATGTCACTGAGCCACATAGTGATAATGAAGATAGGTGTGCTGAGGCACAGGCGTGTTTGCCAGGGTCTGTCATTGGGCCACCAATCGACAGTACACAGCTGTCCACCCCATCCATGCATACAGTCATACTGCCAATACATCCATCACCAATGCCCATAGCTGAATGACAGCGTATTGTTGGCATTGGCCAGGACAGTGTGGTATCCATGGCACATGCATCCCAACACAGCAACCATACCCAGATGTCTGGAAGGGTACCACATAGGCAAATGTCCAGGGGTTCTCATGCCACTGGCAGATGTGCCACAGGTCTGACAATGTCACATATGTTCCAGGCTGTCATGGAGGCACAGGCACATATGGAATGATACACCAGACAGGGACTAAGGCAACAGAGGGCACATAACACCGCTGTCATTTACAATATCCGTGACCTTGCAGGTGCCATCCGACATTACACCGAGGTCACTGATAGACATTGGGGAGAGACATTAGATATCCTCCGCAATGTCATGTCCATGTGTTAGGACAGTGCGGGGTGGTTGAGACGTAGACATGGACGTATGCCAGCAACATCAGCAGCTGGCAGTCACCATGTACGTCCCTCAAGCCACAGCTGCTCCCGTAGTGCCAGTACCAGCCCCAGCAATGTTGGGGGTGGGCTGTCCATAGAATGTCCTAGAAGACCACGTGCACGTGGCTCTGGACAGTCCCAGCAGGGACCTGTGTCCAGTGTACATCCATCCACCTCTGGGGATAGTACCCAGTCTGGCTTAGTGCCTGATAGTGTCAGTAGAACCCCTGCCAGACACAGGTACCGTATCCGTGGCCAGAGACGGTGATCTGTAAAGCCTCGCAGGTACAGTCTGTGGCTGTCCCACAAATACCCATATATGGCAGCCACATGGTGGAACTGTGTGCATGCAGACACACACACATACTCCAGACACCTAGGGCTAACACACACACATTACAACAACATTGGCCCATTCCAGTATTCTTGCCCCTCACACAGACACACACACACACACACACACACACACACACACACACACACACACACACA
The DNA here is from genome assembly GCF_019279795.1 of Protopterus annectens. Taxonomy (NCBI): domain Eukaryota; kingdom Metazoa; phylum Chordata; order Ceratodontiformes; family Protopteridae; genus Protopterus; species Protopterus annectens. Next base: position 1,330,220,166 of record NC_056729.1, on the reverse strand, counting down.
CACAAATGTCAATTGGATGGCTCACTGTAGGCCTCTGGTGAACCAACAACACACCCTGTGCATATGATGAAATCTGTGCTGCCTCCTGTCATCTGTAACATCGATGCAGGAACAGGCTACCATGGTGCTGATGCACAGGGTGTCTATATAGCAGTATAGCAATGTTAGCATGTTGTCAGTTGTAGAGTGTAATGATATGCTTGAAGGCGTAGCTGAGCAGGCATGATGCATTAAAGCTATGATTGTCATTGTAGTGTTGTTTACACCAGTGTTGGTTCCAATTGTGTATTGTCTGGCCACATGCCACTTGGCTGATGTGTACAGTATTGGCAGCATGTGTTAGAAAGTGGACAGTATGTGTGAGATGTGTGTAGCACAGATTTGCAAGTGTACAGTTGTGAACATGGTGGAGGTGCACTGTCTGCATGTACTTGCATAGTGGACACATGGCCAGGGTGACATGCTCTGTATTACACAGTAACACTCCATAGTTTCTATTGGTGGCCAGTATGCATTGTACTACACATATTCCGGAACCTGACTACACAAGTGTGTATGACATGGTTTGACACTGTGCTGTGGGTGATACTGTTACTATCTGTCATTGTTTTGCATTTTGGTGGTATACATCACTTCAACAGCCTGACCATAATCAATCGTTAGATGATGTCTTGACAACCGACACACAGATGTAGGACACACAGCAACATTTGGATCCTTCAGATACTATACAATGCCAGTAACCACTGATATTCACCTGCACCCATTACTGAGACCACTCCTGTTTGCCATATAGCTCTCTTAGGTACAAGCAATCACAATAGGGATATGTCCGTCCACATCTGGTAATGCATACTGTGGCCTATAATGCATTCTCCAGATGACACACACATACTCCACAAGGGTATTATACAGACAGATGCCTGTTGTCAAACCCATGCTGTAAAGCTATAAGCCAAACTAAGCATAGTCATCCACCATTAAGGCACATATTATCCCCACAGTACCACGTAGGTAGTAGCCACCAGCATGATGAACAGGTACCAATGTGTACATGCAACCAAGTGTTATGTCATCTCTCCTTTGTTAATCACATTTCCAAAGGTATTTTGGAATCCCTTGGTGGATCACATAAGCAATAAGGGGTCTGCATGCATATCCACAGTTTGTTCTACACCTATGAATAGTCATCATGGACAGACTTTGCTGCGTTTGAACAGGTCTGACATATACCTCGGCCATAGACCCTCACTCACACATTCCAATAGGAATCATAATGACTTTGTGTGACACAGATGACCTAGGCTAGGGATCACTGCAGTGGCTGGCCTTGTCACAAGCATACAGATGTGACCTAAGGTCTGGGAAGCAGCAGCACAGTCTGGCAAGGATGACAGCTATGTTCTTGGAGAAAGCAGGGTTCCTACACATGCAATCATTGAGGTAACATGTACAGATATGTATTTGACACACAGCTAGCTCACATGTGCAATGCATACTGATATGTCATACAGTGGTAAAGGCAAAACCCACAACACATTGACTGACAGTGTCACACACATACATCACACACACTCACCAAGTGCAGGATTCAAACCCCTACCTAACTACTTCATGATACTAGAGAAGTATGCATTAACATAATGTGCTATGCACATTTCTGTTAATGCTTTTTTCCACAGGTATATTTGTGGGATGGTGACATCATCAGACTTGACAAAGGTTAGATTACCACTTTTGAGGTGTTTCACTACTCTCCTAAAAGGTTGTCCCTTCCCAAGGGGGACACACACACAGATGGCCAGTGCAGGATTTAAACCCCTACTTAACTATTTCATGATACTAGAGGAGTACACATTAACACGACACACTATACAGATTACTGGGAGTATTATTTTCCACAGGTATATTTGTAGGATGGTGACATCATCAGACTTGACAAAGGTTACATTACCACTTTTGAGGTGTTTCACTACTCTCCTAAAGGGTTGCTCCTTCCCAAGGGGAACACACACACACAGTTACCCAGTGCAAGATTCAAACCCCTACCTAATTATTTCATGATACTAGAAGAGTACGCATTACCATGACTCGCTATATAGATTACTGGAAGGTTTATTTTCAACAGGTATATTTGTAGGATGCTGACATCATCAGAGTTGACAAAGGTTAGATTACCACTTTTGAGGTGTTTCACTACTATTCTAAATGGTTGTTCCTTCCCAAGGGAGGCACACAAAAACAGTTGGCCGGTGCAGGATTCAAACCCTGACCTAACTACTTCTTGATACTAGGAGAGTATGCATTAACATGACGTGCAATACAGATTACTGGGAGCTTTATTTTCCACAGGTATATTTGTAGGATGCTAACATCATCAGAGTTGACAAAGGTTAGATTATCACTTTTGAGGTGCTTCACTACTCTCCTAAAAGGTTGTTCCTTCCCAAAGGGAACACACACAGACACTCAGTGCAGGATTCAAACCACTACCTAACTACTTCATGACACTAGAGAAACATGCATTAACACGACGCGCTACACAGATTACAGAGAACATTCTTTTCCACAGGTATATTTGTAGGATGGTGACATCATCAGACTTGACAAAGGCTACATTACCACTTTTGAGGTGTTTCACTACTCTCCTAAAATGTTGCTTCTTCCCAAGGGGAACACACAGACACAGTTGCCCAGTTCAGGATTCAAAACCCTACCTAACTACTTCATGATACTAAAAGAGTACACATCAACACGACACACTATACATACTACTGGGCATTTTCTTTTCCACAGGTATATTTGTAGGATGGTGACATCATCAGACTATACGAAGTGTGTTAATTTAGGTGACATTAGATGGCCTACATTGAAGGAATGTCTAAACACTTTGGCCATGTGATCATCAAAGGTAAGTTTACTATCTACCTGTGTCCCCAGGGCCATAATTACTTTCTCCGTACATGCTGGATTACCACCTATGTGGTACTTTGTGTGCACTTTGTATTACCCAAAGGGGATGACTATGCATTCTTTGCCATTCAGCTTGAGGGCATTGTTTTGACACCTGGTATCTGTCTCTGTAAGACACAGATGAGGATGTCTGTGTCAGCTGTACAGTCAATTATGGACCACAGTTTCCAGTCATCTGCAAATCTGTTCAGCCTTACACCTGCCGTGCTTGCCTGTAGCTCTGAGCAGTATCGACTGAACAGGTGGGGTCCCAGGACCAAGACCTGTGTGATGCCATTAGTGACTGGCTTAGAGTTGGACATGGCACCTGCAACTATGAACATGTGTGTTTGATCTGTGAGCCACTTGGCCACCCATCCTGTGACATAGCTGTTCATGTTCAAGCTGGTACACTTGTCCATGATGACGGAGTGGGGAATGGTGTGGTAAGCCCTTAGTGAGGTCCAGGTGGGCTGTGTGGACTACCTTCACCTTCATCTATGTTCATGGTAATTGTTTTAAATAAGTCAACTAGGTTTGGGAACCAGGCTATGCCTTTAACAAGGCGATGTTGTGTAGAGTCCAGTGTCTGGAGATCTTCAGTGTCTCGGTGTATGGGTTCCATGATGATTTGCTCAATAGCTCTGTAGACCAGGCTGAGTACACACGTTGGGCAATGGTTTCCGGGTTCTGTTTTGGCACACCCTTTGTGGAGCTGGATGACTGTTAGTGTATGCAATTCTTTGGGTACATAGCCTGTGATATGCTTGAGTCTGGACAGTGAATGTAGGTGAGGGTGCAGTTCCTTGTGGACCTAGTGTAAGAAGCAGCCTGGGACAACTTACAGTCATATTGATGCTATGTTCTTAGCTTTGGTGAGGGCTGTCTTTACTTGCATGTCCGTGACATCTGTGTCTCTACATCCTTCTGTGATAGACACAGACCCTTTTGGGGGTGATGGGGGGGGAGTTTACACTGCACTTGTCCCCCTGGGTGTGGGCAATGAAAGTTGGTTTGGTGTATGTCATTACTTTTTTCAGTAGCTGACAGCATATTTGGTAGTTGACACCTACATGTCTGATATAGCTACAGAAGGCTTTGTGGTTGTTATTCTTACATTCCTTGGCAATTTGTCTTTAGAAACTGTGCTTGGATTATTTTATGAGTGATCATTGTTTCATCCTAATAATGATCAGTGATGCCTTTCCTTTAGTGAAGTTGGCTCTATCAGGTGTTAGTTTCCTCCTTCTGTTGTCTAGCTTATTTATGGGCAATGACCACCAGATTGTTTTCTTATTTTTGGAGGGGTGCATCTTGGTTTTATTTGTGATGTCTCGATCCATGCGTCCCTGTAGATGCTCATAGGATGCACTTGTAAATGATTTGGCAGATTGTATACCATTATCCCCTCTCACCCCCTAAATGGCCCATCTCAATACCGGAAGATTGCCAAATTCCGGTAATAATGGCCACACAGGTAAAAAATGCACTCTCCAAAGCTAAGAATACAGAATCCATGGGACCAGATGACATCCCGGGCTGTGTACTACATGAACTACAATATGAACTGGCACCTCACCTAAGTGTCATGTTTAATCATAGCCTCACCTCAGGTTTCATGCCCACTGAGTGGCGCACAGCTACAGTTATCCCACTCCACAAGGGGGGATCCACCTTGGATCCCAGAAACTACCATCCCATCAGTCTGACAAGTCTTATCTGCAAGGCCATGGAGCGTATTATCATGGAACTTATAAACAAAGACATTGGCAACCTTCAAACATTGGACCCCACCCAGTTTGGGTTCATGAAGGGCCGATCTTGTCTCCTGAACTTGATTGACTTCTTTGAATCAGTCTCCAGAGCCATGGACAAGGGTAAGGTGGTCCACACAGCCTATCTAGACCTTGCCAAGGCCTTTGACACCATCCCCCACTCTGGAATCATAGATAAACTTACTAAGCTGGGCATTAATCCCTACATCACCCAATGGGTTGCTAACTGGCTTACTGATAGAACCCACACTGTAAAAGTAGCCGACTCCAAATGCAGCTCCAGACAAGTGACAAGTGGAGTACCTCAGGGTTTAGTCCTGGGACTGCTCTTGTTTGGCATCTACTTCTCTGAAGTACAGGCCAACACTAAGGGACTTTGGATAACAAAGTTTGCAGATGACTGCAAACCGGGAACCATTATTGAATCCCCAAATGATGTGGATACTCTACAAAAGGGCTTTACAGAAACAGATGCTTCGTGCCAGAGCCATGGGCTCAAGCACAATGCCAAGAAATGTATAGTTATCCCCTTTGGGAAAAAACATGTATCCGTGAATTACCATATAGGTGGCAGTACACTAAACACTGAAAGTGTGATAAGAGACTTAGGGACACAGGTGGACAGCGGTCTCACCTTCGATAACCACATTGCCACAACAGTCAGGAAATCCTTCTATGTGGCACACCTCATCACTAAGGGCTTTTCATCCAGAAAAAAGAAGGTCATTGTCCCACTGTACTCATCCCTCATTAGACCCATTATAGAATACAATGCCCCGTTTGGTATGTACCTCTCAAGACATCTGCAACAACTGGAAAGGCCACAGAAATACCTCACTAAAAGAATCACAGGCCTAAAGCAGATGCCCTACTCTGACCACCTTAAAAAACTCCAGCTATACTCTGTCGCATATCGTTTACTCAGAGGCGATCTTTGCTTAACATACAAGACCATGTCAAACCCAGAGCTGTTGGACATGCTACACTTAAAGAAATCCCAATCCCTCAGAGCCACACGCTCCAGGGAGCTAAACCTTGTCATCACAATAAACAAAACATGCCAGAGGGATAGGTTCCTGACCCAGAGACTCCCCAGACTCTGGAATAGATTGCCCATACATGTCAAGCAGAGTGCCTCTTTGGTCCTCTTCAAAAGGAACCTTGACGATTGGATGGGAGAAAGGAAATTCATCCCGGGGATCACGTCAGTTGCCCTGCTAGACAGGGGTCCAGGGAAGTAAATAGTGTGGGAAGAAATAGCCAGGGAATTGTTATATCTAGGCTTGTATAGGCCCTAGGGCTGATAGCCTAGTACCAACCTATGAACCTATAAGAGTGCTTTGGAACTTTCCACTTTGGTCTTGGGAAGTGTGCAGTTTGCTTTTGAAAATGTCTTCACAGTGGTTTCATTGACTGGGTGTGGAGGCAGGATGTGGATGTCCAGTGTGATTACTTAATGATCTGATATTACCAGCGAGGGGTTTATCTCTGTTGTGGAACACTGGTACCCCATGCTGGTGATGATCATGTCCAGTATGTTGTCACCTCTAGTGGGCACGCTAACCAGCTGTTCCAGGGTGTTAGAGTTTCTTAACTCTAGGTCACATTGGGCAAAGGACGTTGCATATGAGTAATTCACCCACTCATTGTTTGGGTAGTTGTAATCTACTCATATAGTGGTGTTTGATAGGACCTTTATATTTGCCATTGTTCTCTAGAATAGTGAGTGAGGTTCCTGAGACAAGGTACATGATCTGTAGCAGGCTACAATCTGATGTGCAGCTTTGCCCAATGTTAGTTGCACTTGCATGGTCTCCAAGGCCTCATGCTGTGGCAGTAACCTGGAGGTGTGGATATCCATAAGGTAAATGGCTACACCACTTCCTTTTGTACTTCACTCGTGGTCTTGGGTCCAAAGGTCAGGGTGATTGTGAGTGTTTTATGTGGATCATATCCAACAGCTGCATGTTTGACATAGCTTTGGATGTTATGCAGTGAACACCTCTGAGTAGTCGATATGCAAGGGAGTACGGATGGAGCATTTTGCAATGGTTTGTGTATGGTGTGTATTTCAGGCCACTAATGCTCTTTGTGAGGTATTGCTGCTGGCTTTCCAGTTGTTGTAGTTGTCTTGTGAGGTACGTAGCAACAGTGGCGTTGTACTCTTTTATAGTTCTAGTGAGTGGTGAGTAGAGGGGAACAATGTCCTCTTTTATTCTGCATGAGACACATTTTGTGATGAGGTGTGCCACATAAGAGGGTTTCCTGACTACTGTGGGAATATGATTATCACAGTTGTATCCACTGTCCACCTGTGACCCAGGGTCTCTTGTCACACTTAAAGTGTGAGGTATACTACCACCTATGTTGTAGTTCTTGGCTACAGAGATTTTAACAAAGGTGATGATAATGCACCCTTTGGCACTGAGCTACAGCTCATGGCTTGAACAACAGCCATCTGTCTCAGTGAGGCCCTTTTGTAGGCTGTCCACAGCTTTAGTGTTTACAATGATAGCTCCTAGTTTGCAGTCCTCTGGAAACATCAGTAGCCACAGAACTTCCATGTTAATGTTTACTTCAGGGAAGTAGATACTACACAGCCTGGGAAGTTATCTAGTCCCATGGCTGCTGTGATACTGGCTTTGGAGAGTGTTTTTTACCTGTGCAGCCGTGATGACAGCAACTTTGCAGTCTTCCATTATAGACATGTGCTCTTTCATGGGTGAGAGGGGGGTATAGTTAACACTGCTCCTATCTGCCAGGATGTTGCCAATATCAGTTGGCTCTGGACATTTAGTGCCATTGAGCTGTAACTCAGAATAGATCTGAGTGTAGCCATGACATGGACCTGTCTGTTGGGCATAGATCTCCTGCATAGACAGTATGCAATTGAGTACAGCTTGGGTTACATTCATTCTTTGAAGCCAGTATTCCTCTTGTTAAGGTTCTTTATTGTTCTTTCTAGTTGCTGAATGTGCCTAGTCAGATTTATCGTAAGTGTGTTGTGGTAGTCTCTGACAAGTCTGATGACTGCTGAGTATGCACAGACCTTGGCAGTTTGTGTGTACACATAGCAGGATTTTCAGACCACTTTGTGAATGTGTTTCTGGAAGTAGAGATGACTATACACATTTGTCCATAGATCCCTTATCATCACATCCGTATTTAGCCTGTGTGTGAGCATGCCCAGTATGACCTTTCAGTATCTTCCTGCCTGACATTTGCTTCGTTTGTTTAAGTGTGTGAGCATGCCTAGTATGACCTTTCAGTGTGATGCAGAATGAAATCCACTACATTTGTTGGAGTTGTGAGCATGCACAGTATACACATTTATACCATATGTGTATGGTAAATCAAGGTGTATTTTTACAGCAGGGCTCACCTTTGTGTCATAGATCAACAGGGATCATGCTGTGCCTGCAGGGCTTCCATGAGACACTTTGCATAGACCTATCAACATTTCTACATACAGGGAGGACAGCTATTCTTTGTACATTTCTAACCGTGGGTACACTGGATTGTTACTGTGGGTGTATATAGGATGTGGGTTTCAACTGACACTTATACACATTTGCTGTGCCTGCACTGCTATGTACAGGACACCATTACAGTCTGTACTGTTGCCTATCGTACTGGCTTGAGATATACTAGTGTACTACAGATCTTAGCGTCCATTGCCACATATATTAGCTTGCGACTTCATAGCCTACAGAACCCACATCACAACGCCTGGCCTGATGTTCTCTGTCTGCATAGGCATGTGGATGAGGTTATCCATTTGCCTCATAAGGGGCATGATACAGCATTACTTTGTGTTTGCATTAGTGTACAATTGTCCTGCTGTGTCTGTACCACTGTAATGCTATCATGGCTTAGTAGTTCAGTACTGTGACTATAGTACACAATATCCTGGATTCAAGCCCTGTCACTACTTTTTATTTTCATGCTGGCCAGACCAGGCTGCTTAAGGTACAGTAAAGCAGATACAAGCATGTTTAACTGACTTTGCTCAACTTTGGCCAACCTTGGCCAACACTGTAAGAGCAATTTTGTTTACATATACTAGATATTGGTAAAAGCTGCTTAGCGCTGCTTTATATTGCTTAAAACATGGCAATCATGCCTCAGGTGGTGCTGCAGGGCTGCCTATGTCAGATGCACATACTACACTCCCTATACATGTTTGGAAACAGGTAGTGTCAAGTTAGACATCCCTTTTATTTTATGTGCGAGTCAGTGAGAGGTATCATTTCCAGGGTTCCTACTGTGCCAGTGTATGTGCTATGCATTGCCTCTTTGCCAAGGACAAGGCATACTGGGCATGCCTCCTTCTGCTTACTGGGGCAGGCTCAGGTTGTTCCTCCTCTGAGTCACACTCTGCCTGTGCAGGCCTTGGCAATGGTGGGGGCCTGTTTGGCCCTGCCCCATGCTGTTCCTGCTGCATCTGTTTTCGCAGGATCATATTGTGTAGCATGACACATACCATAACAATTTGGGTACATGTAGTTGGTGAGTACTGCAAGGCTTCACCAGATGTATCCAGGCACCAGAACCATGACTTGAGCATCCCAAACACACACTCAATTACATTTCGTGTTTGTGTGTGTGCCTCATTATGGAGTTCTTGTTCAGGTGTGTGTGCATTTCTGATGGGTGTCATCAGCCACGGCTCCAGTGCATATCCAGCATCCCCCACTAGGTGACCGTCAGGGATGTCCCCACTTTCAAATGTCTGGTACAGCTGCGACAGATGCCAGATATGGGAATCATGGTAGCTTCCAGGGCAGCCAGCACACACATTCAGTATTATTCCCTGGGCATCGCACACAACCTGACAGTTGATGGAGTGGAAGCCCTTGCGGTTGATGTAGGCCCTACCCTGCTCACCAGCTGGTGCTTTGATGTGTACGTGTATGTGCATGCAGTCAATTGCACCCACTACCTCGGGGTATTCTGCTATTTGCTGGAAGAGACGCATATTACTAGCCAATACCTCATGGGAATTGGGGAAATATACATGATCACCGACATGTGCTGACATGGCATTCAGGAACTGGTGCAGTACCCCTGATGCTGATGCCTGTGAAATCCTCATCATATCACCAGTTGGTCTCTGGAAGGTACCTGTTGCTAGTATTCTTAGGCCAACACATACCCTGGTTTCCACTGGGATGGGTCCCCCTCTGTTGGTTCTATGTGTGAGGTGTGACCTGCACAGCTCAACAATTTGCTGCAGGAGCTCTCTGTCCACTCTATAGCGCTCCACTATCTCCAGCTCATGTATCCCCTGGTAGGTTACCTTGGGTCTGTACACTCTTCTCTGTCTCATCACTGTGGGTTGCTCAGCAGCATTCGCAATGGCACCACCCTCAGCATCTTGCACATGTTGCCTTATAACAGCAATGGCAGGCAGTAACATTTTTATGTCTCAGTTTAAGCTTTTTAAGTTTTCACTTCTCTTTGTTGACTGCAGTGTTGCAGTGTTTCTGAGAAAAACATGGGGGAATGTTGTTTGCAGAGTTTTAGCTGCTGGGCTGGGCTAGTGTACTGCCTGTGTAATTGGCTGACTCTGATTGATTTCATCTGGCAGCTCTGCTAGTTCTCCTTGGTTAACTTCCTACTACTTCCTTTCCTTCGTTTTCCCATTTCTGTTTCCACAGGGGGCAGAGCCATGCAAACAAGCGCAAACACACTTACACACACACACACACAGGCTTACACAGGCTTACACAGGCTTAGGTGGGTGCACATTCATGTATACTAGCTTAGACGGCCTTACACAGGCTTACACGGGTGCTCACTTGTGCACACAAGCTTAGACGGGTTTACACACGCGCACACGTGCGCACACAGTGTAACCAGCTTTGTAAGAAACTTTAGTGATAGCCACGGTGTACACCTTCAGTTTCTTGATTTCAGTTTAGACAACTGTGGACACACCTCTTTTAGTCCTGAGTAACTCACAGCAACCACATGCCACTCTGTTCCAATAAGCTTACAGTCTTTTTCATACATACCCCTTCATGATGTCACCCATATCCTACTCTGTTACTCCCTTTTTCCTACTCTTACACTCTGGGGACATGGTTCACATAGCAGGAAATATTGGGATTCACTATCCTTATCCTCATTTGCATAGTATTGCCTACTAATGCTTAGTTACATCTCTCAGACTGAGCTTCTCCCCTTAGCAACCTCTACTTAGTAGACATGTTGTCTTCAGCCTGCCATTCACTTGCATGGCAAATTAATATTTTGAATAAAATCCCTATTTGTGGCTTTTATTTTTTGGTTTTCTGGTTTTTAGAGTGCAGCACATTTGCACGGTGCTGCGCTATGCTTAAACATCGGAGATCAAGATAAAAAAAAAAAATATATTTTTTTTTTTATTTTGCAACGGAAAAAAATTCCAATGGCCATATATTTGGCCATTGGCATACTTCCTCAACTGAATGCATCCTTTATTTGGAGCTGTCATGGCTCCATTTTGCTATTTGCAGAACGGTACTCAGTTGACAACTGAGTACATTTCTGCAAATAACACTACTCTTACTCGGACAGGTAGTGTTTCCTGGATTGCAAATTTACCTCATTTGCATAGCTTTCAGCAGCAAATGAGGTAATTTGCTTTACCTAACCCTGTCCGTGTAAGAGTCGTATTAGGAGCTCTCTTTCACGCCCCTGCTGGCTGTTCCTGGATCGCGCGGCAGACATGTTGGCTGCATGGAGTCTTACTCTAGTCTTAGACTCCGTGCAAGCCTTCGTGAATCCGGCCCATCATCTTTTATTGCAAATTTAATATCAGCTATTTTTCTGAAGTTAACCTCCTGTATTCCAGTTTCCACTATTAAAATATACACATTGAAATAATTATAATAGTGCATGTACATTTCTGTTCTATTCCAGTAGGGTACACCATGGTTACATTTCAAACAGCACTTTGCAAAAACCTTTTCAACACACACTTCTGTACCAGCAGTTTGATATATACATGACATACAGTTCTAATACATTTGTAACACAAGCATCTTATATAAATTATGTTGATATTCAAAATGATATATAATTATTTACAAAATTCCAGATTGCTGTGCTGACACTATCTCCTTTTCTGACACTTCTTCCCACTTCGAAGACTCAAGCTAGTTTTTCAAGTGACCCTTGAGAAACATCGCTTGAAAGTGATGAGCCTATCTGGGTATACATTACACCATACCCTGTCTTGAGAGCCCATCTGTGTTGGTATTGTTAATCACACATGAGTGCTGCACTGTCATATCATATGCTTGCAACCCTAGACTCCATCATAATAATTTGGGATTTTGCTGACTGGCTTTCTGTAGCCATAAATCCCCCTCAGACTCATCCTGCTTCCTACTGCAAATACTTAGCACCAGGGCATCTCTATCATAGTAAGGTTTCATGGTGTTAACATGGTACATTTTGTGCCCTGGCCTCCTGCCTAGCAGTTCTACCATGTAGTTAACATCACTGACCTTACTTACCACTTTGAAGGAAGCTTGTTGTTGTCTCTGACAGGAATGAGAACCGTAACCTGCTGCCCCACAGCATAATCTCTAGCTCAAGAACTCCTGTCATACCAAACCTTTTTCTGCTGTTGGGCTTCTGCCAGGTTCTCCTGGGCCAATTCCATGAGTTCCCTGAGCCTTGTCCTGAGGTATATGCCACAACAGACTCCTTGTGGGATTCACACTCACCCTCCCACTCATCATGAATCAAATCTAGAGGTCCCCTCACCCTATCCCCATACAGCAACTCAAAGTGTGAAAAACCTATGGATTCATGGAGCATCTGTCTATAAGCAAACAACAGATGGGGCAAATATTTGTTCCACTCCCTCTTTAACTGGTCTGCAAATGCCTGTAGCATGGTCATTAGTATAGAGTTTAACCTCTCCCCCAGTCCATTAGTCTGGGGATAGTAGGGGGTGGTCTTTAGGTATTTCATCCCGTAGCATTCCCACAGACAAGCCAGCAGGTCTAACGTGAAATTGGCACCTCTGTCAGTCAGTATTTATTTTGGGAAACCTACCCTACTGAAAATCTCTAACAAAGCATTTACCACCTTTTCTGCTCAATGGAGGACAGAGCCACTGCCTCAGGGCATCTGATAGCTAATCAACTACCACTAGGATATACACAAATATATGCAAAGGCACTAAAGGAACTTTGACCTTGTCTCCTGCCTTGCCTACTTTTTGGCACTGCTCACAGGTCCTGCAGTACTCTGTTACAGCCATGGAAATCCCAGTCCAATAAAACTTCTGCATAAAGGTCTCTTTTTATGCTTTATGCCCATATGGCCTGAAAAGGCAATATCAAGGGCTATGGCTAGAAGTGTCAGATGGCTCTGGGCACTGCCAACAGTTGTATTACCTCACCTTCTAGCCTTCCTGCAGGGGTCCACTATCTTTACTGTACCCCTTTGCCCAGTATACAGAGTCCCCTTTTCCTTGAGAATCAGGTGCCTCCCTGGCTACCTCCCTCAAGCCTTGTAATGTAGGATCTGAAAGCTGATCCTTTCTCAACTCTCTCTTTGTAGTCCTTCCCAGCTCCCTTCCACAAGAAGTCTGGATCCCCTGACAACGCTGCCTCATTGTCAGCATGGGTACTACTACTCACCTCTGCCCTTGCAGTCACTCTGTCCAAGGGAACATCAGTACCCACAAGCAGCTGTGGCTCACCTTCAATCTCACTACTATAGGGTAGCTCTCTACCTGAAGTAGCCACCTCACCAGTTCTGGCTTCATGTGTACAGTCTGTCTGGGTCCCTCCAGGTTACCAGACCCACATGCTTGTCTCCAAGCCTGACTGCATGTAACTGCATGCACACAAGATACTGTATTATCAAAATAATTCCTTATCAGGACATCTGCAGGGATATCCTCAAACTCATCTACTTGCTTGCTTACTTCCTTTTCCACCCTCCCAGTGAAGGTGAACCCTAGCCATAGGTATATAAAACGGGGTACCTCCTAAAGCTCTGACTGGAGTAGACTGCCCAAGCAAGTAGTGCTCCTCTTTAACCATTGCAGGCTTCACAATGGTTAGGTCAGAGGCCATGTCTCTCTTAGCAGTGGCCTTTTTCCCATCTATTAAGATAGGATATAGCCTCTTGCGGTAGTTTGGTACCCTTGTTGTCTGCAGACAAGTTATCACTGGCATTCTGTCAAATGCAAATGAGGGGAAATTTACTGAATCACAAAAATCTTCTAACTCCCAAACTACACTTAACCATGTAGGTGCTATAGCATGATAGTGTAACTAGGAGGAGCAACAGACATGAAAAGGGTGTGTGTCAGGCATGTTGCCAGAGATAAGCTTAGCTAAGCACAGCTAGTAATTATGATCACCCCCTCCTGGCATGATTAAAGTGCAGTTCTCTGTGCTTTCACCTATTAAACTGGTGCACTTGGGCATTCTGAGGCACTGTTGGATAGGACCTTGATAGATTCCAGGGTGTTGAGGAATGTGGATTGAGAGTCTAGGGACATGGATGGGGACCTATAGCAGGCTATGACCTGGATTGCACCATTACCCAATGTCAGTTGTACCCGAAGTAGCTCAGATGCATTATGCTGGGATACTAGTCTGGAGGTGTGCATATCTTTTGTGAATATGGAGACACCACCACCTTTGTAGCTGTGGTCCATGTTTTGGGGCTGACAGATGTGGAATGAGTTATAGCCTGGTAGTGCAGGGGTACTTCTGCTGCTGTAAAACAGGTCTCCATTACAGCACAAATGTCAATGTTCTCCATTTTGAGGAGTGCTTTCAGTGACTGCATCTTGAGATTTAGATGTCTAGTGTTGAGCAGCATGACCCTCAGATTGCATTTATTTATACCTGTTACAGTGGTAATTTGATTTAGAACTCCACCTAAAAAGGCACTATAGGGGTGGCAAGAGACTTAGCCAGTACCTGGAAACCCAGGGGTGACAGATGCAGGCCAACCCTGGCAAGGCATTGCGGTCTGTCAATCATGTTATCCCAAGCAGACAGATACTGGATCCCTGAGAATGACACCAGACACTTAAGCCAATTGTTGAAGTCAATCATTTGTTGTTTGTAATACAGTATAATTCTTGGTGACAGTAATATGCTGCTCAGGGCTACTGTCATACCTGCCTGGCCCACATAATCTGAGAGCACCACCATGTATCTTTTCATGTAGTCCAGGGAGGTGTGCCTCAGGTCATTCACACCCACATGGACAATGAGAGAGTGATACCTGTAGTTGTTGTGGAGTGACCTGACTGGGTGTGTTATGTGTTGGATTCTGGCACCTGATAAACAGTTGACTGTTACCTTCTCCATATTCAACCTAGTGAGTGGGACATCTGTGTGCCTCACTATTGAGTCACCTATGATTACTGTATTGGCAAGGTGGTTAGCCTCAGGGGGTGAGGTTGAGGGGCACACTGTGTAGGTGAGATATGTGTCCTATTGTTTGTGCTGTGTTGTGGTTGCCGAGTGAGTGTCTTTCTTGGTGGTCTCTACTGTTTGGGTAAATGTCTATCGAGTGTCTCTGTGAAGGTGGTGTGTGGTCTTTTTTGCTGTGATAGTGGGTGTTCTGGAGGGCTATGTGTTCCATGTGGTGTGGTACAGGTGCTGATCTTCTCCTCTTGACCAGCTAGTCCAGTCTTCGCTGGAGAGTGCATATCTTCCAATTTGGTGATATAGGGGTATCGCTCACAAGTCTGAGTGTTGGGAGTTTACAGGAGATGGTTGTCTGTGTACATGAGGCAGTTGCAACAGTGCCTCAAAATGTCCAAGTTCACTAGGTTAATGAGTGAAAGCACAGAAAACTTCACTTTAATCATACCAGGAGGGGTGGTCATAACTACTAAGTGCTAAAGTTAATCCCATGAGGAATGACTACTGCTGATGGCTCTCAGATGTGCTAGAATAAATGACACAAAAACCTGTTGAAGCACAAAGCTATTAGGCTATTTGAAGTGCAAGAGAGAAAGAACTAGTAAGATCTAAGTGAAAAACTGAAAGCAGACTTTCTGGCACCTGTAATAGTTTACTTCAGCTGTGCAGTTATCAGCACCTTTGGCCAGCTGTCAGTCCAGTAAACTCTGTAGTTTGTGCAGTAACTACATAACACTATAGTACAAATAACTAGACAGGCAAGAGTTCTAATCTCAAATTCTGCATATGTGTGTGTGGGTGTGTATGTTTGTAGGAAGAAATATTTTGATACATTTCCCATCCACAGCCCTACATTATTAGTCCTGCTGATGTCATTCACCTTATCAGTACCTTTGGCCAGTTATCAGCCCAGTAAGCTCTGTAAAGTGGGCAATAATGAGTAACATTGTTTATAGGTTCATAGGTTGGTACTAGGCTATCGGCCCTAGGGCCTATACAAGCCTAGCCCTGACAATTCCCTGGCTATTTCTTCCCAGAATATTTAATTCCCTGGTCCTCTGTCTAGCAGGGTGAATGTTGTGATCCCTGGGGTGAATTTCCTATCTCCCATCCAGTCATCAAGGTTCCTTTTGAAGAGGGCCAAAGAGGCACTCAGCTTGACATGTATGGGCAGTCTATTCCAGAGTATGGGGAGTTTCTGGGTCAGGAACCTATCCCTCCAGCATGTTTTGTTCATTGTGATGACCAGGTTTAGATCCCTGGAGCATGTGGCTCTGAGGGATTGGAATTTAAATGTAGCATGTCCAACAGCACTGGGTTTGACATGGCCTTGTATGTTAAGCAGAGATTGCCTTTGAGTAGGCGATATGCGACAGAGTATAGCTGGAGTTTTTTTAGATGGTCAGCATAGGGCATCTGCTTTAGGCCTGTGATTCTTTTAGTGAGGTATTTCTGTGGCCTTTCCAGTTGTTGCAGATGTCTTGTGAGGTACATACCAAATGGGGTGTTGTACTCTATAATGGGTCTAATGAGGGATGAGTACAGTGGGACAATGACCTCGTTTTTCTGGATGAAAAGCCCTTAATGGTAAGGTGTGCCACAAAGAAGGATTTCCTGACTGTTTTGGCTATGTGGTTATCGAAGGTGAGACCACTGTCCACCTGTGTCCCTAAGTCCCTTATCGCACTTTCGGTGTTTAGTGCACTGCCACTTATGTAGTAATTCATGGGCACATGTTTTTTTCCAAAGGGGATAACTATACATTTCTTGGCATTGAGCTTGAGCTGGCTCTGGCACCAAGCATCTGTTTCTGTAAGGCCCTTTTGTAGAATATCCACATCATTTGGGGATTCAATAATGGCTGTCAGTTTGCAGTCATCTGCAAACTTTGTTAGCCAGAATCTCTTAGTGCTGGCCTTTACATCAGAGAAGTAGATGCCAAACAAGAGCGGTCCCAGGACTGAACCCTGAGGTACTCCGCTTGTCACTTGTCTGGAGCTGGATTTCAGATGCATTGTGTTGAGCAGCTAGCCTGGAGGTGTAAATATCCTTGGTGAATATGGACACTCCTCCACCTTTAGTGCTTCAGTCCTGGTTTGGTGGCCGAAAAGTGTGATAAGAGTTGTAGCCTGGTATTGCAGGGGTGGTCTCTGGAGCCTGAAACCAGGTCTCAGTTACTGCACAGATATCGATGTTCTCCATTTTTAGGAGTGCCTCGAGAGAGTGCATTTTTAAGGTTTAGACTTCAAGCATTGAGTATCATTACCTTCAGATTTTGCATGCTTATATCTTTTACAGTGGCAGCCTTGTCCTTTGAGCCTTGCCTAAAAAAGGCACTATAGGGGTGGCAAGAGCCTTAGACAGTAACCTGAATCACAGGGCGGACAGGTGCAGACCATCTCTGGCAAAGCACCATGGTTTGTCGATCATGTCATCCCAGGCAAACAGATACTGAATCCCCTTAGAATGACACCAGAAATAACCAATTGTTGAAGTCAATCATTTTGTCCTTATACTGTGGTATCATTCTGGGTAAAGGCAGGATGCTACTCAGGGCTAGGGTCATACCTCCCTGTGCCACATGATCTGAGAGCTCTTCTATGTCTCTTTTCATGTTGTCCAGGGAGGTACGTCTCAAGTCATTCATTCCAACATGGACAATGACAGAGTCATATTTGTACTTGTGGAGTGACTTGAGTGCATGTGTTATGTGGTGGATCCTGGCACCCGACAGGCAGCTAACAATAATTTTCTCCTTGTTCAGCCTGGTGAGTGGGACATCAGTGTACCTGACTATAGAGTCACCTATGACTAAAGTGTTGGGTACGTTGTCTTGCCTTAGGGGCTGTTGTTTGGTGGCACACTTTTGTTTTGAGGTATGTGTCACCTTGGTTGTGATTGGTGTTTGTTTGCATTTCAGCTTTGGAGGTCCTTGTTGCTTGCATAAGTGGGTTTAGTGTTATTATGTATGGATGTTGGTGGCATGAGTTTTGAAGGGCTGTGTGTTGCTTGAGGTGTAGTGCAGATGTTACTTTTCCTCTTGACTGTCTAGCACAATCTTGGCTGGAGAGAGCTTTGCGTCCAGTTTGGCTATGTAAGGGCATCTCTCACAGGTTGTAGTGTTGGGTGGTAGGAGAGGGTTGCCTGTGTACATGTGGCAATTGCTGCAATTGTAGTGCACATATCTAGATAGGCAGGGGTTCTAATCTCAATACTGACAAGTAAGTTTGTGTGTGTGTGTGTGTGTGTGTGTGTGTGTGTGTGTGTGTGTGTGTGTGTGTGTTTGTGTGTGTGCATGTGTGAATCATATACTGTGTAGGTTATACCATTTGGGTTGTGTACCATCCTGTACACTTCCCATCACCCTACTTTACTAGACCTGCTGATGTCATTCACCTTAGAAGTACTTTGGGACCAGGAGAAATCCTATATGGTCTGTAGCACATCTGATAACTGCATAACACTATAATAGAAATAACTAGATACGGAGGGGTACTAATTCAATACTGGCAAGTAAGTGTAACACTGTAGTAGAAATAACTAGATAGGCATGGGTTCTAATCTCAATACTGGCAAGTAAGTATGTGTGTGTGTGTGTGTGTGTGTGTGTGTGTGTGTGTGTGTGTGTGTGTGTGTGTGTGTGTGTGTGTGAGAATCATATACTGTGTGGGTTATACCATTTTGAGTTGTGTACCACCCTATACACTTCCCATCACCCTACTTTGCTAGGCCTGCTGATGTCATTCACTTTAGAAGTACCTCGGGACAAGGTGAAATCACATAAGCTTCATGGAGCATCTGATAACTGCGTAACTCTATAGTAGTAATAACTAGATATGTAGGGGCTCTAATATCAATACTAGCAATTGTGTGTGTTTGGGTGAGGGTCATATCCTGTTTGGCATTTACTATTTTGATGTGTGTACCATCCACTTATGTTTACCACCTCCTGATGGCATTGCTGTATATACCATGGTAATGGCATCTGCCTCGCATACAGCATGTTAAACCATTGTACAGACCATACCAGTCCTCTGTAGAGATGTCTATGGAATATGCAGATGTTTGCAACTTATATGTGGTCTGTGTCCCTTAACAATGCCCATGTATGTGATATTGTTGCCAAATCAGCCACAGTGAGTGTAGTGGCACACATGCCAGCATCATGTATCATACCTGACTGAAACATCATGCTGATATGTCTGCTATCCTATCATTTGTCCTGGCTTGTAGAGGCAATACACGACTTCAGATGTTATTTTTGGTGGGTTATCTCACCATCCATGAAGGCATTCACAACATTATGTGTTGTAAGAGGTAGTGGGTTATTTCCCATGCATATAATCTATGTGTGGCATGTCATGTGTATGTAGTACTACAGTACACCAGAGTGGATATGTAGGTTTACTAATCTGTCTATTGCCAACTGTGTTTGTGTTACTGTAGGCACATCCTCTGTGTCAGTCCTTACTGTGTGTATGCAAAAGATATACCATTTTGTCTCCCTGTTCCACCCTGTGAACCCAGAAATACATGCCACAAACCTGCCATACACAGTATCATGCATGCCCTTACAACTGCATCAAGGTTTAGTGTATGGGAAAGAAATGTCAGGGCCAACAGGTGTTGACAGGTAAATCTGTTGCAGTTAATGTAACAGCTACGCTTATGAGGGACCTGCTGACAGTACTGCAGTACCCTGTTCTGTATGTATGAGCCTGTGGTACTACAAAACACTGAGGTGACATGTCAGAAGGCTACCTCTCTGTGACAAGGGGCATGCATGCAAGGCCACACTGTCTGACAACAGTGTCCCTCACACACTGTTGCATGCATACACAGCTAGTACATGTACATATAAAGCTGTACCTTGCCTATGGCACAGTCGGAGTATTCCCACACTGCCAGACTCCCTCTTGGGAATGTCTGCAGGGTCACAGCCTGCAGACACCAGACACCTGGAACACAAACAGGATACAGCACATCAGACTGCATTTAGTCTGTGGTACTAACAGCAATAATACATCCTGGCTAATAAGGTACATACACTTGTATGTGTACTCATAACAAATGCAAGCAGACAGCACCTAGCACAGTATTACATAGCTACACTGTACTATTTTCACCCTGTACATCAGACCCATATTAGCATGCCCCTGCATCAATGGTATGGATGACAGGGATTTGGCACAGGTATCATCATATGCACAGGGTGTGGTATGTGTTTGCCAGAGGCCTAGGCTGGGCTATACGGTTGACATCATGTGTGTGTGTGTGTGTGTGTGTGTGTGTGTGTGTGTGTGTGTGTGTGTGTGTTTCAAGGGGATATCCAATAGATGGCTGTGCAGAGGTGCTGTGTGTGTCTGGAGGTAACCTGTCTGTGATACAGATGTGCGTGTCTGTGTGTATGTATGCACATAGTCATACAATGTGGCTGCCCTACACAGGGGTATGTCTAGTTCACCGTCTCTGACCACTGACATGGGAACTGGTTCTGCCAGGGGCCTCACTGGCACCACCAGGCCCAAGGCCAGATGCAGTACTGCTTCCTGATGGTGACTACTGTCTGCTGGATCTGTGTCCCTGATGTGACTGGCCAGGACCACATGCCCATGGCCTGCTCTGGTGTGATGTGGACAGAAACCCCCCTTCTGTAGTGCTGGTGACACTGCCACTATGGGAGTGTGAAAGTGCATTGCCCCATAGACTTCTCAGCTGTTGTTGGTGCTGACCTATGTCCACGTGGCTGATACAATCTCCCACCACACACTCTACCACAGACATGATATGTTTGAAAATTGCCAAAGTCTCACCCCACCATCTATTCATGACCTCAGTGTTTTGACATGTGGGCTCAACAAGGTCATGTATGTTGCCACGTAAATCAGGAAGAGTTGCATCCACCACCCTCAGTATTTGTCTGGTGTGGTGTTCACTACATGCCTGTGCATCCATGAGAGCCCAAAACATGCGTCTGGTGACACCTGCTGTGGCACTTGCGACAGTGGTTTGATGAGCAGCAGTCCTCCTGCGAGCACCCCTGTCCATCCACCTATGTGGGACCTCACCCGCACTCTGGCTATGGCCAATGTCTACACTCACATCTGCTATAGTCATCACACTAGCCTGTTCCATGCCACTAGCTGCCTACTGTCCATCATCTATGGTCACTGGTGATGGAGTATGTGTGAGCATTGTCACTGTGTGCAGGGATGGTGTGGACAACAGTGGGATGCCAAGCAATGGCACAGATTCAACCCCTGACAACCCCATCTCTACCTCACTGTTCCTATCATCATTGTCAGAGTCTGCAGAGACAATGACATCGGTTTCCAAGCGGGAGGGACCACAAATCCCATTGCCACCTTTAAGGGGAAAGCAACATATGTGCATTAATACTTGCACTTTGAGGTTGGCTGGTACACACACACACACACATGCACACACACATGTACACACGTACACACATATGCACACACACACACACACACACACACACACACACACACACACACACACACACACACACTTACAGGTGAGGTGGCACAAATCTGTTACACAGACCTCACATTACCCAAATGGTGACATGCATGACACACAGCCCTCAATATCATGCATTGCAGCCAGTTTTACTCCATGTAACTAACAATATAGAGTTCTGGGATACACGAGTAGTGTTAGTAGGTGATGGCCCTTCCCCACCACAGACTGCATTGCTGTTCACCTGTATAGCACAGTGGCAAGTACTACAGAACATGCTCCAGGGATCTAAACCTTGTCATCACAATAAATAAAACATGCTGGAGGGATAGGTTCCTGACCAAGAGACTCCCCAGACTCTGGAATAGATTGCGCATACATGTCAAGCAGAGTGCCTCTTTGGCCCTCTTCAAAAGGAACCTTGACGAGTGGATGGGAGAAAGGAAATTCACCCTGGGGATCACGTCAGTCACCCTGCTAGACAGGGGTCCAGGGAAGTAAACAGTGTGGGAACAAATAGCCAAGGAATTGTTATGGCTAGGCTTGTATAGGCCCTAGGGTTGATAGCCTAGTACCAACCGATGAACCTATGAACATACCTCACAACTGTACAGATCCTTGCAGAATAAGTAGATGTCTTGCTCATATGTTTGATCTGTTTCTCATAACCCCTGTGTTTGTCTGATACATAACTGGGATGATCTGAGGAGTGACATCACTAATTAATGACATCATTTCAGTTTCAGACCTCCAAACCAGCAGTAAATGTATGGTCACACAAATCCTGTTATACCACCAACCTTCTAAGCTTACAGTGGATATAAGTGTAACATGCCATGTTCTTATAATATATAAATGAGACCGCAATATTGCATTCAAATATGTTTCCCACCTTTCATGTGACATATAACCTGTGCAATCCAATTGGTAAACAGACAAATATGTTACCTGTAAAATATAATGAAGGAAATATGTACAATATGGTGGTTGCATAAGTGTGCACACCCTTAAAATGATACTTTGTTAAAGCACCTTGTAAGTGATTTGCAGCATTCATTCTTCTTGGGAAGGTGTCTATCAGCATTGCACATCTTGACTTGGCATTATTTGGCCACTGTTCCTTGCAAAAGTCCCCCACCTCTGTCATTTTGCAAGGGAAGCTCATGTGCATAGCCCTTGTCAGGTCACACCAGGGTTTTGCCATTGGATTTAGGTCTAGGCTCTGGTTGGGCCAATCCATAACCATGAGTGTGTTCAGGTGGAGCCATTCTTAGGTAGCTTTGGATGTATTCTTCAGGTCTTTGTCATGTTGAAGACTGACACCCCTCCCCATCCTCAGAATTCTTGCAGATGCCTGATGGACTTGGGCCAGATGTGAGTGTTATTTGGAACTGTTCAGAATTCCAACCACCATGACTACAGGCCCAGTTCTGGCTTTGGAACAATATTGCCACAGCAGGCCAATGCACCAGTATGATTCACCATGGGGATGGTGGTCTAGAGTTGAAGAGGGGTGTTGCTTGTGCACCACATGTACCTTTAGGTATTGTGGCTGTGAGGTCAATACATAGTCTCATTACACCATAACACAATTTCACACATGCCTTTGGGAGACTTAATGTGCTGTATTGCAAATTGTATCCATCCCTGGATTTTTTGTTGTGTGGGGAAATGCTTCCATCTTCTGACCCTACCCCATAGTCCAGACTTATGCAGAATACAGGAGATTGTTCTTGCATGTAGTACACAACACCAGTACTGGGAAGAGATTCCTGCAACTCCTCAGTGTTGCTGTATGTCTCCTGGTAACCTTCCTGACCAGGTTTTGACATGTATTTTCATCAGTTTTGGAGGGATGTCAGGTTCTTTTCAACAGCATTGTAGTTCCATATTCAATCCAACTTTTGATGACTGTCTCCACTGTGTTCCATGGTTTATGCAATGCTGTGGTAATGTTGTTGTATCCTACTCCTGACTGATACCTTTCGAATATGAGATCCCTTTTCTGCTTTGTAAGCTGTCTGAAAGCCATGGCTGTTGCTGTTGCAGGCAACTGAGCAAATGTCATGAATACCCTACTTAGACAGCAGACTGTTATTTGGTGTTACTCAGAGTGCCTTTACTTGATGGCAGGTGTGTACCCAAGCAGACTGAATGCTGTCAGTAAATCACAAGCTGCTGCAATAAACTATTATTTGAAAGGTGTGCACACGTATGCATACAGCTTACTGTAAGGTTTGTATATGCCATATTTAGTGCCCAACAGATTGGTTAGTTTTACAAGTGAATTGTTCATGTTAGGGGCGACATTAAAGGTTGGAAAAGGTGTGGACTGACATATTGTGGTCTCAATTTGTATATATCACAAACACCTGGCATCTTAACAGGGGTGTGTACACAGTTTATATCCACTGTATAAGAGTAAGGATTCACACATGTCACTACCTTAGGCCGTTTGTCCTCCCATTTTTGTTGGTCTTTGTCCAGAAGTCTTGCACTGATAGGTTGTGAGGTATGCTACAGGAATGTTACATTCTCTTCAGATAGGCCCCTGTGATGACCACTGTGATGCAATGCAGTTAACCCTACCACAAGTGAACATGCACATAAAGCAATGTGGCTATGAGTGACAGTTGTGTGCATGGTAAATCGCATGCCCTTCACATGCCTGGGGTACTGGCAAACCACAATAGAATAATTCCATACTCACCAGCTTCAGGCTGCTGTCCCACATGCAGACCATCGTGCGCTAGCCAGTTGTGAGAGAGGGAGTTATTGTCATCAGACTCACATTTGGCATTGGTACAGGATGGATTCAGCATGTCTGCACATTTACAGTACAACCCACAATACTACACAATTTGCTGTCCTTCACTAGACATGTGCATTTATGGGCATTAGAAAACCCCATCCACAACTGCAATCTGACCTGACACATGCATGTAGATACTCTACAGATACAAGTAAGTCTGCTACACTAGTCTAATAATCTCCAGTGAGGCCTTATGTGCATGCTCCTTGTCCACTGTCTGGGTGCACCAAGGTTGGCGAGGAGCTCCTCAGTGGGTGTCAGTGGGGGCTGCATGGCTGGGCTCCTACCTGTGGCTGTGTGCTCCCTGGCCATGGCAATAGCCCTCTGCCAGGCATGGAGTATGAGGAGTATAAGGTCAGTTGCATGATGCCAGTCCTGCTCATATGTACGTGCCTGCAGGCTAACATCATTTACCCTGTAGACAAGGTCGTCCCACAGGGTGGCCCTCTCCCGCAGATGTTGCTGGCTCTGGCCAAACATTATGGCATGATTCTATATTATGGCTTCTATGATTTTATTTGTCTCAGCCTCTGAAGAAGTTGGCCTTCACTGACGCGACATTACACATGGAAGACATAAACAGGGAAATACATCACAGGACCTCATACATTTGGAAACAGTATGTACAGAACCTGCACATCTACATTGAATACCGGTAGCCACCACCCACAACCACACCATAACCCTGTAATCTATCAGCACAGTATCAGCTTGTATTGCACTCCTTGTCCTGATGTGTCATATTCTTCCCAATGAGAGCCAGTTAATTGCATAATCCTCTATTCCTCATTCATGTCTATGTAGAGGGATGATATTGGCCATCTTCCATGTAGATGGGCTGTGGATGGTGCCGAGGTTTGGTGTGACTACAGTGTGTAATGGAGCTGGCAGCACATGCCTGAGTTCATGTAGGATGCAGACAGGGATGTTATCAGGTCCCATGGATACTCATATTTGTTGCCTTTCGGTAGGCAATATGTACCTGCTCACTGGTGATGAGGGGAGAGGTCTGTGTGTGTGTTATACATATCTACCTATAGTGATGCTGAGCCAGGGGGTTATGTTTGACCTAAACCTATCTGCAGCAGGTTGTGTATAGCTATGTTGTGTGTGTGTGTGTGTGTGTGTGTGTGTGTGTGTGTGTGTGTGTGTGTGTGTGTGTGTGTGTGTGTGTGTGAGTGGTCTGATTGGCCAACATTGCAGGTTGGGTTGGTTTGTTACCTCTGAGATTATAGACATATGTGAAGATGGCCTTGTGGTTTGCCTTGGTGGATGTGTCCAATTTGTACTCATAGTTTGTCTTACAGTAATCCACCTGTGATCTCATATGCTTGTTCAGACAATGGCTGACTTGATGCCAAGTTGGTGCCTGCTCCTGCTTTGCCCTGTACAGCCAATATAGGGACCAAGTTTGTGGTTTGTATATCGTTGCTGTCCAGCAAAGGGGATTACTCTACTTTGGTGGAGGCAGGGTTTACAAGTAAGGTATTGCTGAGTCCATACAGCTATGTAGGTCTTCATATAACTGTTTGTAGTAGGCATGGACAAAAAGTCATAACACAGTTGGACACCTCTCCAATTTCAAATGGATAATCATGCTTATTGTAGCACCCATGACTGTATCAGGGCAATGAAACAACTAGTAGCTGTAGAAATGACAGTCTGTTGTATGCACAGTAACTAAGATTACACAAATTTACAAGTACAGCTTATTTAACTGACATTTTGCATCTCATGTCTGTTGTTATGAGGCGACCAGATACACCTACTCATACTGAGATGTGCACAGGTAATACCTGATATACATTTCTGTTCTATGTCAGTATGGCACACTGTATTCACACTCTTGTTGCCCAGATATCCCTCTCAACCCGTTAGAGCGGGACATCTGTAGGATGCCAGACATACATGAGGGGCAATGGGGACAAAATTAGTGGCACTGTCTTAATATTGCTGTAAAACACTTGAGTCATTTGATAGCACAGTAGCCATTGCATTGACAGATATACCCTGGAGGATGTCCAACACTCATATAGCAGGAAGAGGGGAGAAAGGCTAGGAGTGTGGCAGTGAGGGTAAGAACTTTTAATGTTGGCAGTATGAATGGTATAGTGACAGAACTAGCTGATATGATGACCAGAGGAAGGTTGATATATTGCTTATGCAAGAGACTAGCTGGAAAGGGAGTACAGTTAGGTGTATCGGAGGCAGGTCACTATTGTGCTATCATGGTGTGGATGGGAGGAGAAAGGGGTAGGGGTTATCCTGAAGTAACAGTATGCCAAGAGTGTTTTGGAGGATGAAATGAGGGTCTGATAGAGTGATGTTTATGAAGGTGGAAAGTGATGGTGTAATGATGAATGCTGTTAGTGCATATGCTATGCAAGTTGGTTGTATGATGGACGAGAAAGAGAAATGTGAAGTCAGTTGGGTGAAGTGGTGATGACTGCACCCAAGGGTGAGAAAGTGGTGATTGCAGCAGATTTCAATGGGCATGTTGGTGAAGGGAACAGTGGGGATGAGGAAGTGATGGGTATGTATGGTGTTAAGCAAAGGAATGCAGACGGTGAGATGGTAGTGGATTAAGCAAAAAGGATGGATATGGCTGTGGTGAATACATACTATAAGAAGAGGGAGGAGCATAGGATGACATACAAGAGTGGAGGAACTTGCACACAGGTGGAATATATCCAATGTAGTAGGGTCATTTTGAAGGAGATTGGAGACTGCAAAGTGGTGACTGGGAAAGTGTAGTTAGGCAGCACAGCATGTTGGTCTGCAAGATGATGTTGTTGATCAAGAAGAGGAGGAGTGTGAGGGCAGAACCAATAATCAAATGGTGGGAACTGGAAAAGGGTGACTGTGAGGTGGAGTTCAGGAAAGAGTTAAGACAGGCACTGGGTGGCAGTGAAGATTTACAAAATATCTGGGTAAGTACAACAGAGCTAGTAAGGGAGATGGCTAGAAAGGTGCTTGGTGTGACATGTTGATGGTGGGAGGAATACAAGGAGACCTGGTGGTGGACTGAGGAAGTACAGGACAGTATACAGAGAAAGAGGTTAGGGAAGAAGGAGTGTGATTGTCAGAGAGATAAGGAAAGTAGACAGGAGTATAAGGAGATGAGGTGCATGGCAAAGAGAGAGGTGGCAAAGGCTAAGGATGAGGTATATGAAGAGTTGTATCACAGGTTGGACACTATGGAGGGATGAAATGAATTGTACCAATTGGCTAGACAGAGGGACTAAGCTAGAAAAGATGTGCAGTAGATAAGGGTGATAAAGGATAATGAGGAAAACATACTCACAAGTGAGGAGAGTGTGTTGAGCAGATGGACAGTGCATTTTGAGATGCTGATGAATAAAGAGAATGAGAGAAAAGGTTGGGTGATCTGGGTATGGTGAATCAGGAAGTGCAATGGCTTACCAAGGAGGAAGTAAAGATAGCTATGAAGAGGATGAACATTGGAAAGCCTGGTGGTCCACATGACATACCTGTGGAAGCATGGAGGTGTTTAGGGGGCAATGGCAGTGGTGTTTTTAACCAGATTATTTAATGATATCTTGGAAAGTGAGAGGTTGCATGAGGAGTGGAGAGAAAGTATTTGAGTACCGTTTTAAGAATAGGGTTAATGTGCAGAGCTGTAGTAACTACAGAGGGATAACATTGATCAGCCACAGCATGAAGTTATGGGAAAGAGTAGTGGCAGTTAGGTTAAGCAGGGAGGTGATGAGTAGTGGTCAGCAGTATGGTGTCATGTCAGGAAAGAGCAATACAGATGTGATGTTTGCTCTGAGAATGTTGATTGAGAAGTACAGAGAAGGTCAGGAGTTGCTTTGTGTCTTTCTGGACTTAGAGGAAAGCATATGACAGGGTGCCTAGAGAGGAATTGTGGTATTGTATGTGGAAGTCATGAGTGGCAGAGATATATGTAAGAGTGGTATAGGATATGTACAAGGGTGATGTGACAGTGGTGTGGTCTGCGGTGGGAGTGACAAATGCATTTAAGGCGGAGGTGGGATGACATCAGGGATCAGCTGTGAGCCCTTTCTTATTTGCAATTGTAATGGACAGGTTGACAGACAAGATCATACAGGAGTCCCCGTTGACTATGATGTTTCCAGATGACATTGTGATCTATAATGAGAGTAAGGAACAGATTTAGGAGACCCGGGAGAGAAGGAGATATAGGTTCATAGGTTCATAGGTTCATACTAGGCTATCTGCCCTAGGGCATTTATAAGCCTAGCCAGAGTGTGTATGGCTTTCGCCACCCATTTTAAATTAATTTTGCTATGCCCTTTTTCGAGGTTAGTATACTGTGCCTCTGTCTAACAGTGACACAGAAGTGATACCCGGGGTAAACCTATGATCTCCCATCCACTCATCAAGATTCCTCTTGAAGAGAGTCAATGAGGGACTCTGCCTAACCTGGACTGGGATTTTATTCCAGAGTGAAGGGAGCCTCTGGGTTATGAATCTGTCCCTCCAGCATGTCCTATTTATTTCAGTGCTGAGGTTTAAGTCCCTCGAGTGTGTAGCTCAATGGCATTTGGATTTTCTGAGGTGCAGCATGTCCATTAATTCCAGGTTGGACATGGCCTTATACGTCAGGCACAGATCGCCTCTGAGCAGGCGGTATGCCACTGAGTAGAGCTGGAGTTTCTTTAACTGGGCAGCATACGGCATCTGTTTGAGCCCCTTGATCCTCTTGGTGAGGTACTTTTGGGGTCTTTCCAGTTGCTGCAGGTGTCTGGTAAGGTATATCCCAAAAGGGGCATTGTACTCAATTATGGGCCTGATGAGGGATGAGTAAAGAGGCACGATGACCTCCCCTGATCTAGATGTGAATCCCTTCGTGATTAGGTGAGCTATATAAAATGTTTTTCTAACCACTTTAGCCACGTGGTTGTCAAATGAGAGATTGCTATCAACTTGGGTCCCCAGGTCCCTAATTACTTCTTCTGTACTTAATGGATTGCCACCTATGTGTCAATTTGTGGGCACTTTGTTTTTGCCAAAGGGGATGACTATACACTTTTTGGCGTTTAGCTTGAGGCCATGGCTCTGGCACCAGTTGTCTGTTTCTATGAGGCCCTTTAGGAGGATGCTTGTGTCAGCTGGAGAGTCTATTATGGCGCCCAGTTTGCAGTCATCTGCGAACTTGGTCAGCCACAGTCCTTCCATGTTGGCCTGTACCTCCGAGAAATATATACCGAACAAGAGAGGTCCCAAGACTGAGCCTTGTGGGGCGCCACTTGTAACTGGTTTGGAGTCTGACATGGCTCCAGCTATTCTAACCATGTGGGTTCTGTCCTTGAGCCAGTTTGCAACCCATCTAGTGACATAGGGGTTTATACTTAAGCTGGTGAGCTTATCTATAATGCCCGAGTGGGGTATTGTATCGAAGGCTTTTGCGAGGTCCAGGTAGGCTGTGTGGACCACCTTCCCCTTGTCAATGGCCTTGGTGACTGTTTCAAAGAAATTGACCAGGTTTAAGAGGCAGGATCTGCACATAACAAAGCCGAACTGGGTAGGATCCAGTATCTGTAGGTCCCCAATATCTTTATTTATAAGGTCCATGATGATCCTTTCCATAGCTTTGCAGACCAAGCTAGTGAGACTTATGGGGCGATAGTTTCCAGGATCCGTTGAGGCACCACCTTTGTGGAGAGGGACCACTGTTGCTGTACGCCACTCTTTGGGTACATATCCTGTAGTAAGGCTGAGATTGAACAGTAGTTTTATGTTTGGGTTTAGCTCTTCTTGGAGTTCATGTAGGGCCAGCCGACACCGTCTGGTCCCACTGATGCTGTGTTTTTTGCTTTGGAGAGGGCAGCTCTTACCTGAGCATCTGAGATGTCATGGGGGGCAGCACTCTGCTGGGATAGATATTAGCCCTGTTGGTGGGGAGGGGGGGGAGAAGTTTGCACTGAACCTGTCAGCTAGGATGTTGGCAATGTCTGAGGGTTTGGTGTATTTTTTGTCATTTTGGACTAATTCTGAGCATATCTGGGAATTCCCACCCACGTTCCTAGCATAAATAAAGAAAGCCTTGTGATTATCCTTAGTGTCCTGTGCAATTTTTCTCTCGAAGCTGGCCTTAGACGATTTTATGAGTGCCCGTAGTTTTTTGCTAATACTGATCAGAGATGCCTTCCCTTTTTGGGATTTTGCTCTGTCATATAGTAGCTTCCTCCTTCTATTGTATAGTTTGTTTATGGCTGGGGTCCACCAGACAGGACGTCTGCCTTTGGAGGATTGGGTCTTGGTTTTATTTGGGATTGCATGATCCATGCATTCCTGAAGGTGTTCATAGAATGTGTTTGTAAAGGATTTTGTGGTCTGGGCCATATTATCCACAGGCCAGGGGATGCTCTAGAGAGGAGAGGAATGAAGGTCAGAAGGACTATGACAAAATATCTGTGTGTGAATGAGAGGGAGGATAGTGGAATGTTGAGGATGCAGGGAGTAGAGTTGGCAAAGTTGGATGAGTTTAAATGATTGGGATCAACATTTTAAAGTAATGATGACTGTGGAGGACAGGTAAAGAAGAGAGTACAGGTAGGATAGAGAGGGTGGAGAAGAGTATCAGGAGTGATTTGTAACTGACAAGTACCAGAAAAAGTGAAAGGAAAGGTCTACAACAGGGTAGTGAGACCAGCTATGTTATATGGGTTGGAGACAGTGCATTGACAAAAAATGCAGGATTCAGAGCTGGATGTGGCAGTTACGTATGTTAGGGTTTGCACTGGGTGTGACGAGGGTGGACAGGATTAGCAATGTGTATATGAGAGGTTCAGCCCATGTTGGACGGTTTTAAGACAAAAACCAGAGAGGCAAGATTACATTGGTTTGGACATGTGCTGAGGAGGGATGCTGAGTATTTTGGGAAAAGGATGGTAAAGATGAAGCTGCCAGGTAAGAGGAAAAGTGGAAAGCCTCAGATAAGGTTTCTGGATGTGGTGAGAGAGGACATGCAGGTGGCTGGTGTGACAGAGGAAGATGAAGAGGACAGGCAGAAATGGCAACAGATGATCCACTGTGACGACCCCTAATGGGAAAAGCCAGAAGAAAAAGAAGGAGATGTAATATCAGCCTTCACAGATTTGCCAAGGATTTGTCAGACATAACACAACTCTATGAGTAAATGACTACAGATATGAGGCACACATATGGTCAGTGTGCATAACACTAGACAGTTAACTGGTATGAGCTTAGTATATCACATGCAGTTCAACACACGTCTGCAACAGTACTTTACTATGCAAATACTATGTGTAAGTCTCTCACATTTCTGAGACAAACAAGTATATCATAGTTGTATTCACAAGTAAGATATGGATATGTACGACATCTCAGTAGCTGGTCTAGCATTGTCACAGTCAGTATTGTTCAACACACACTCCAGTAGTGATCATATGTGAGCCATCCTTTCCTGGGGTGACTTAGGGGCCTATCCTATGATCTATGTCACTGCAGACAGGCCCAGATGCTATGGCCATAAGTTCTAATCAGTAATATATCAGTACAGCAAGTCTTGTTGAGACATATATGCTAAACTTCCTATTTCTCATTCTTACATACCCCATAATGAAGTCCATTACATACTTACTTGTTTGACTTACCTGTTGTTTCCCAAGTGTACGTGGTTATATCCTGCTTGTTTTATTTTTCTTTTCACTGTCACTCTCTCTCTCTGTATATATATATATATATATATATATATATATATATATATATATATATATATATATATATATATATATATATGTATCAAGGATGTAGGGTGTGCATCTGTTTTGCATAGGCAGCAGCTTGCCTTTTGTAGGTAATGCTCATGAGCATCTGATGGCCTGTGCACCAATTCGTGTCCACCACTTGCTAATTGCATGCAGAACAGCTATGTTATTACTCATATAGCCAATGTCATGGCAACACACTCCTATAATTGAGTACTTCATGTGGGCATTGGGCTTGGCCCTTTTCCTTGCCAGTGTGGAGAACTTCATGGAGGTGTGTGAACAACAGCATCATAGAGGGTATTTAGGAATACCTCTAACAACCAGAACTGAGGAGACAGGCCAACAAAATGAGGGATTATGTTCCAGACATAGGGACAGAATGTAAGTATTGCTGTTATACATTTGGATTAGTGCTAGTCTAACAGGGTTTGTGTGATTTTAACTCTGACAGTGTTATGTGTTTGACATAGCTCTCAACTGTAGGGCTATCCACAGAATGGCCAGAGTTTGGACTCCTATGATTGGTGTGTTCCTCAGACATTTTTATCTTTGGAAAATCCATAGCATACTCTGGAGATTGCAGTCAGTAACTGCTAACATCTATTTGTGTTCTGACCTCATATCCCTCAGAAAAGATATGTTACAACTAAGCCTCTTACACCAGCAACTTTCTTAGTTTATAACAGCATTATTTCAAATATGCCCCTGTTTTTGGGCCTCTGTCCCACAATTATGTCAGGCTTTGTCCAGATGTCATACAGTAAGAGGTTGATAG
Organism: Protopterus annectens; assembly: GCF_019279795.1. Classification (NCBI taxonomy): domain Eukaryota; kingdom Metazoa; phylum Chordata; order Ceratodontiformes; family Protopteridae; genus Protopterus; species Protopterus annectens. Next base: position 1,330,187,233 of record NC_056729.1, on the reverse strand, counting down.
GTATGGTATATGATTATTTAGTGCCTACATTCCTGATATCATCCCAGTGATGTATCAGACTGCCAGACATGTTATGTAGAGGAGATCTTATATATGAGGGGAACGCCTGGACATTCTGTGGGACTCTGTACAGTTGAGAGGTCTGTGTATTTCTGGTAATTGTTGACAGACTGTCAGGACTGTGTAGCAGTGTAGTGTGTCAATGTTATTTGGCCTGTGTAGGGAGGGATGTGGATGTATGTGTTATGGCTCCTTTTCTATCTGCCTGTGCATGCTGCTCCTGTTTCTGGTGGTCTATCAGCTGTATATGTTTGTAGGAGCAGACTGAGACATGTCCCATACCACGGTCAGGCATCATAGTACACTGTGAAGTTTGGGCCAGTATATGTAGGGGGAGTGTGTGAGTGGCAAACATGTTGAGATGTTTCTGTTCACACAGTCCTTATACTGTACTGTCCCTTTGGCTTACCGGTATGTCACTGTGACTGTGGTGGAATTGGTTGTGGGTATGCACTTGCACACTTGTCTGTTTTTCAGTGCTGTTACATCCCTGTAGTGCCTGCTATATTTGCCAATACATGTGTAATTCCCCCAGTGGATTTGAGTTAGTGTTGTGTCACTCTGACTGTGGTTGGGACAGTGCTTGTTGATATGTTTAGCAGCTGAGTGTAGTTTCCCTAATGTGATGTTATGTCCAGATATTTGTAGGATGTGCTGTTGATATGACAGGGTGCCTAGAGAGGAGTTGTGGTATTGTTTGAGGAAATCAGGAGTGTCAGAGAAGTATGTAAGAGTGATACAGGATATGTACAAGGGTAGTGTGACAGCGGTGAGGTCTGCAGTGGGAGTGACGGATGCATTTAAGGTGGAGGTGGGGTTACATCAAGGATCAGTTCTGAGCCCTTTCTTATTTGCAATGGTGATGGACAGGTTGACAGACGAGATCAGACAGAAGTCCCCGTTGACTATGATGTTTGCAGATGACATTGTGATCTGTAGTGAGAGTAGGAAACAGTTGGAGGAGTCCCTGGAGAGATGGAGATATGCTCTAGAGAGAAGAGGAATGAAGGTTAGCAGGACTAAGACAGAATATATGTGTGTGAATGACAGGGAGGATAAAGAAATGGTGAGGATGCAAGGAGTAGTGGTGGCGAAGGTGGATGAGTTTAAATACTTGGGATCAATAGTTCAGAGTAACGGTGAGTGTGGAAGAGAGGTGAAGAAGAGAGTACAGGCAGGATGGAGTGGGTGGAGAAGAGTGTTAGGAGTGATTTGTGACAGACAAATACCAGTAAGAGTGAAAGTGAAGGTCTACAAGAGGGTAGTGAATCCAGCTATGTTATATGGGTTGGAGATAGTGGCACTGACAAAAAGGCAGGAGTTTGAGCTGGATGTGGCAGAGTTAAAGATGTTAAGATTTGCACTGGGTGTGACGAGGGTGGACAGGATTAGGAATATGTATATTAGAGGGTCAGCTCAGGTTGGGAGGTTTGGAGACAAAGCCAGAGAGGCAAGATTACATTGGTTTGGACATGTGCTGAGGAGGGATGCTGAGTATATTGGGAAAAGATGCTAAGGATGAAGCTACTAGGTAACAGGAAAAGAGGAAGGCCTAAGATAAGGTTTATGGATGTGGTGAGAGAGGACATGCAGGTGGTTGGTGTGACAGAGCAAGATGCAGAGGACAGGAAGAAATGGAAACAGATGAGCCGCTGTGGCGACCCCTAATAGGAACAGCCAAATGAAGATGATGATGATTACAGTAGTAAGGGGTGTAACTATACTGTATGGGACACATGTATACATGTTTGGTTTCACATCTTATATGCACTCACACTTCCATTTTACACCAGTTACACTACCCTGGGTGACAAAAATAACTGACCACATATTTTAATATGAAAATAGTACTTTTAACACTGCTTTCCCATGTAAAATTGGATTTCCTGTTGTCGTACTCAAACCTTGTACGCCTGCATGCAAAGCTGGAACTCTGACCACTACACTACCTTGGGTTTGGAATTTGAGCTGTATATTTTTATTTATCTCCTATTGCATATTAATATTATATTATTATATTAAATGGAGAGTATTGAGGTTTTTGGCCATGTCATTGAGGACTGCTGTCACAACATAATGGCATACATTTCAGTTTCAGACTTGTATCCTTCAGAGCATTCATGCCAATGCATAACCTGTTTTTTATCAACTTTCTGTCTGTCCTCTGTGCAGATGGGATGACACCAGTGCTCAGGCTGTGGTTGACTACAATGCAGAATGCGTCTGAGAGCCCATGCCTGTGCTCATGTAGGATGCAGCCAGGAATGGTATCAGGCCTATGGAGACCTCTATGTATTGCCCTTTAGAGGGCATTACAGACCTGCTTCCTGATCATGAGGGGAGGGGGGCAGGTGCTGTACATGCACATTTGTACCTATGGGGGGATAGGAGGGTGAATATGCTGGTTGCCTATATCTATGGCATATGTGTTTGTGGTGCTATTGACCACCACTAGAGAGCTGATATGTGTGTTGCCTCTGGAATTGCAGACACATGGCTGGATGTCCTAGTGATTGGCCTTGGTGGATGTATCCAGTTTGCACTCAAAGACAGCCTTAGTGTACATCACCTGTGACCTTATTTGCTTGTGCAGAACAAGGTGACATGGCTGCCAATGAGGCACCTGTTCCTTCTTGGCCCATCCTGCAATTATTTCCACCTATGATGGTAGTTGTGTATTGCTGTTGTTCACCACAGTCATTCAACCTACCTTGAGGGGGTTGATATTGTCCTGTCAGGTATTGCTGAGGCTATACAGCTATGTAGGTGCCCACATAGTACTGTAGTGTGGGCCTGGACACTACTGCTAGTTCCAACATATAAGATGTCTTTCATGTGAGCCTTGCCCCTTTTCCATGCCTGTGCAGAGGATATTACGTAGGTGTGGGGGCTACAGCTTCACAGACAGAAGGTGGGAATACCTCATAGGACAGGACACGTGGAGACAGCCCAACAGCATGGGGGACATATTTCCAGAATTGGGTACAGACTGTATGTCATTAGCTATGTTATACACATGGAGGGTTGCTAGATTGACAGGTTTCATCTGGACATGCATTTACTGAGGGACTTGACATCTGACAGTGATATGCCTCTGACATACCTCTCAACTGTCATGTTGTCCACAGAATGCCCAGAGGTTTGCCTGTTATGTTTGGTCAGTTCCTCATTTTTGTGGGGTTGGTAGGATAATGTGAGGATTGTAGTCACTAACTGTTGACATCCATTGGTGTTCCAGAAATCATATCCTTCAGGGATGTTATGTTACAACAATGCATGTAACACCAGCTACCGTTTTTGTTTGTAACACCGTCATGTGTGATATGTCCATCTTTCTGGCCCCCTGACCCCCAAGTACATCATGCATCATCCAGATGTCCTGCACTATGAGGTGCAGAGGTAAGGTATATCATTAATTACCAACTGCACTCCAGTTATCATCCCAGTGACCTTTGCAGAATCCGGCAATGTCCAGGATTATGGTTCCACACCTTGAAAATTCTGTGGAAATCTTTACATATAACAGCTATGTATGTCTGGCCATTGTGAACAGATTGCCAAGATTGCGTAGCACTGTTGTGTGTAGATGTTTGTTGGGCTGGGAAGGGAGAGTAGCAGATGTGAGTGCCATACAACCTTTACCTATCTGACTGTGCATGCTGCTATGGCTGCTGGCAGTCTATCAGGTCTGTATGCTTGTAGGGGTAGACTGTGAAATGTCCTGTAACACCTCAGCATTCCCAATACACTGTGATTTTTGGCCATTATATGTCAGTGTAGTGTGTGACCCGCAATCAGGATATGTTTGTTCAGTTGTTCTACTCTGGAGTTCATTTTGGGTACTGGTATGTTGCTATGATTGTGGTGCAAATGTTTTTGGGTGGACATTTTTGCATCACTATCTGCTTTTCACTTCAGTTCTATCCCTGTAGTGCATGCTATATTTGAATATACATGGGTAATTGCCCAGAGCTAATGTGGGGAAGTGTCCTTTTGGTCTTACTGTGCTTCATAAGGTGCTGGGTGACATGTTTGGCAGCTGTCAGGGGATTTCCATTCTGTTACATGACTGTGGTCATACCTCTACACTGTCCAGAGGCCTCAACACTGTCCAAATGCGTGGCTCATATGTTTGGTCTGTTCCCCAGACAGTTGTTGTCTTTGGCTAATCAGTAGGATACTCTGGGGAATGCAGTCAGTAAATGCTCCATTGGCAAAAGATCCATTGTTGTTACTGACTTCATATCCCTCTGAAAAGATATGTGACAACAAACCCTGTTACACCAGAAACTGTCTACATTTATAACAGCAATATGTCCAATATACCCATGTTTTGGCCTCTGTCCCCAATTATGTCAGGCTTTGTCCAGATATCATGCACTAAGATATTTAGAGGTATGTAGTATCATTATTTATTGCCTTCATTCCTGTTACCATCCCAGTGATGCCACAGAGACCCAGACATGTAACAAAGAACTGGCCATAGATACGAGTCCTGTGCCTATACATTCTGTGGGAAACTGTTCATTTGAGAAGTCTGATTATGTCTGAACATTGTTAACAGGCTGTCAGGATTGTGTAGCAGTGTAGTGTGTGCATGGTATTTGGGCTGTGTAGGGAGGGGGGTGCATATCAGTGTCATAGGTCCTTTCTATCTGACTGTGCATGCTGCTCCGGTTTATGGTTCTCTATCATCTGTATATGTTTGTACAGGCAGACCGTGACATGTCCCATAACACCTCAAGATTCCCACTACACTGGGACTTGGGGCAGTATATGTAGGGGTAATGTGTGAGTGCCAAACAGGATATTGTTACTCACACAGTCATTATACTGTAGTGTTCAGTTTGCTTACTGGTATGTCACTGTGACTGTGGTGCAATTGATTGTGAGTATGCACTTTCACACCAGTTTCTGTTTTCCACTAGTGTTACATCCCTGTAGTGGCTGTTATATTTGCAAATGCATGTGTACAGCCCTAGAGCTAGATTTGGATAGTGTTATGTCAGTCTGATTATAGTTTGGATGTTGCTTGGTAGCTGAGTATAGTTTCCCTAATATTGTGTTATGTCCACAGATTTGTAAGATGTCCAGTGGTCTGGCCGATATCTTTTGTCTGATCCCCATAACTGTTGTGTATTCCTGACACATCAGTGGGATGATGTGGGGATTGAGGTTACTAACTAATGAGACTTGTGATATTTCAGTCAATATATGTTAGGACATACAGTGTTACTACATCAACTTTCTCAGCTTATGTACTCACGTATTTTAGATATGTCCCTATTTTCATGCCTTTGTCCCCCCCCACTTTGTCAGGCTTGGTCCAGATTCATTGCAGTAAGGGGTTCTGAGCATACCTCTCCATTGCCAGGATTTTCAGAGAATGTCCAGATGTTTGACCCATACTTTTGTTCAGTTCCACAATTTATTTGTATTTATCTGGTAAATCACTGCGATGATCCAAGGATTTATGTCAGTAAATAATGACATAACATTTCAGTTTCCATCCTCATATCCTTCAGTAATTGTCTGCTGAAATGCACCCTGTTGCTGTAGCAAATGTCTTCATTTCTAACAGTGATAATTGAAATATGTCCCTATATGCAGCCCATTCTCCCTCACAGTTTTGCAGCATTTGTACAGGTTTCTTGCACTGTGGTTGAGAGGGATGGTTCTGAGGTCTGACTACACTGCATGTTATAGGTTCATAGGTTCTTAGATTAGTACTAAGCTAACTGCCCTTGCGAGCCATTTCAAGCCTAGCCAATTATCCCTTGTGAGACTCAAACCCTGCACCTTGTGTTTGTAAGGCAAACACCTTAACCATTAGGCCACCCTCCCAACCCATATTTCCCTTCCTTTATATATTTATATATGTATATCTATATTATGTATCTACTATTTTTTATATATATATATATATATATATATATATATATATATATATATATATATGTATATATATATATATATATATATATATATATATATATATATATATATATGTATATGTTTCAACAAATATATATATATATATATATATATATATATATATATATATATATATATATATATATATATATATATATATATATATATATATATATATATATATATATATATATATATATATATATATATATATATATATATATATATATATATATATATATATATATATATATATATATATATATATATATATATATATATATATATATATATATATATATGTCTGTGTGTGTGTGTGTGTGTGTGTGTGTGTGTGTGTGTGTGTGTGTGTGTGTGTGTGTGTGTGTGTGTGTGTGTGTGTGTGTGTGTGTGTATGTATGTCTATATACAACACATGAATGATTCCACAGAGCTTTTTCCCTAATGTTGTATGCCTCAATTGCACGATATTTTTGAAAAAGCAACATTAGGTACTACAGCTCAAATGGTGTACTGGTACATTTTTTGGACAATGGTGTACAGGGTCATAAGTCTGAGACTTGAGACTAATGTTTTTTTTCCTTAATGTTAAATGACCAGAATGCATGATATGTTTGTAAAAGCATTACAAATTCACACAGCTCAAATGGTGTAGTGGTGGTGTGTTGCTGTGATTATAGAGCACAGCATCGTGGGTTTGAGACTTGGTAGGGTTGACTAATTTGTTTCGGGCAAAACAAGGTCTGATGGATACAGAGTGATTAAGGCACGTTTATGCAGTTGTAAGTGGATTTATGTGACGGTAAGCGATGCCAAGCTAGGGTTAATCCATTTTAGCTTCACTTATCATTACTTATTCATGCTTACCCCAGCACTAATTTCTTTAAAAGAAAAAGGGGTGATCGGAATGTGGTGAAAAAAAGGGCATGCAGAGGGAAGTACAGTATGAAAGCTAAGTAGGGATGTGCAGGACAGGTGTAGGGAAGGTCCATAGCTGTCCATTTCTTCTACAGCAACAGCTGTGAATTTCTACAGAATTTGGAGGTGAATTTGGACACTCAAACCTTGAGAGAGAGGTGAGGACAACAGTAATGTGTTGTCAAGCTAATTGGACCAGATTGCATGTGTCCAGTGGACTGTATGGGGCGTAATTTTTTTTTTGCGAACAGACGCCTTTTTTTTTTAAAAGGTGAGAGTGGGATGTTGGGGAAAGATAGTAGGTATATTTGGGGAGGTAAGTTGGGTAGGAAGTCAGACAAGACAGACAAGACAGCAGACAGGGGTGGTATATGACACATGTTGGAGGTAAACACCTTGGACAGGGAGGGTGGTTGGGAATCAGATGCCCATGACATTCCCAACATCCTAGCTGACAGGTTCAGCGCAAACTTCTCCCGCCCTCCCCACCAAAAGGGCAAATATCTATCCCAGCAGAGTGCTGCCTCCCTGACATCTCAGATGCTCAGGTAAGAGCCGCCCTCTCCAAAGCAAAAAACACAGCATCAGTGGGACCAGACGGTGTCCCAGGCTGTGTCCTACATGAACTCCAAGAAGAGCTAAACCCAAACATAAAACTACTGTTCAATCTCAGCCTTACTACAGGATATGTACCCAAAGAGTGGCATACAGCAACAGTGGTCCCTCTCCACAAAGGTGGTGCCTCAACAGATCCTGGAAACTATTGCCCCATAAGCCTGACTAGCTTGGTCTGCAAAGCTATGGAAAAGATCATCATGGACTTCATAAATAAAGATATTGGGGACCTACAGACACTGGATCCTACCCAGTTCGGCTTTGTTAAGGGCAGATCCTGCCTCTTAATCCTGGTCAATTTCTTTGAAACAGTCACCAAGGCCATTGACGAGGGGAAGGTGGTCCACACAGCCTACCTGGACCTCGCAAAAGCCTTCGATACAATACCCCACTCGGGCATTATAGATAAGCTCACCAGCTTAAATATAAACCACTATGTCACTAGATGGGTTGCAAACTGGCTCAAAGACAGAACCCACATGGTTAGAATTGCTGGAGCCATGTCAGACTCCAAACCAGTTACAAGTGGCATCCCACAAGGCTCAGTCCTGGGACCTCTCTTGTTTGGTATATATTTCTCGGAGGTACAGGCCAACACGGAAGGACTGTGGCTGACCAAGTTCGCAGATGACTGCAAACTGGGCGCCATAATCGACTCTCCAGCCAACACAAGCATCCTCCAAAAGGGCCTCATAGAAACAGACAACTTGTGCCAGAGCCATGGCCTCAAGCTAAATGCCAGAAAGTGTATAGTCATCCCCTTTGGCAAAACAAAGTGCCCACAAATTACCACATAGGTGGTAATCCATTAAGTACAGAAGAAGTAATTAGGGACCTGGGGACCCAAGTTGATAGCAATCTCTCATTTGACAACCACGTGGCCAAAGTGGTTTAGAAAAACATTTTATATAGCCCACCTAATCATGAAGGGATTCACATCTAGATCAGGGGAGGTCATCGTGCCTCTTTACTCATCCCTCATTAGGCCCATAATTGAGTACAATGCCCCTTTTGGGATGTACCTTACCCGACACCTGCAGCAACTGGAAAGACCCCAAAAGTACCTCACCAAGAGGATCAAAGGGCTCAAACAGATGCCATATTCTGCCCGGTTAAAGAAACTCCAGCTCTACTCAGTGGCATACCGCCTGCTCAGAGGCGATCTGTGCCTGACGTATAAAGCCATGTCCAACCCAGAATTAATGGACATGCTGCACCTCAGAAAATCCAAATCCCATCGAGCTACGTGCTCAAGAGACTTGAACCTCAGCACTGAAATAAATAGGACATGCTGGAGGGACAGATTCATAACCCAGTGGCTCCCGTCACTCTGGAATAAAATCCCAGTCCAGGTTAGGCAGAGTCCCTCATTGACTCTCTTCACAAGGAATCTTGATGAGTGGATGGGAGATCATAGGTTTACCCCGGGTATCACTTCTGTGTCACTGTTAGACAGAGGCACAGTATACTAACCTCGAAAAAGGGCATAGCAAAATTAATTTAAAATGGGTGGCGAAAGCCAAACACACTCTGGCTAGGCTTATAAATGCCCTAGGGCAGATGGCCTAGTATGAACCTATGAACCTATGACCCCCCAAATGGATACAATGGGAATGAGGTCCCTACCCATGGGCAGTCACCACTGCACCTTCACGGCCCCAAAGGTGGCTGTGCTGTGGGCTGAACAGGAGGGGAAGGCTGACCCTCAAGATACACCAGGTGACCCGCAATCTGGCACAGCTGTTCACCAAACTCCTTTTGGATGGCGTAGTTTTTGTTTTGCAAACAGATGCCTTTTTTTTAAAGGTGAAAGTGGGATGTTGGGGAAGGATAGTAGGTATATTTGAGGAGGTAAGTTGGGTAGGAAGACAGACAAGACAGCAGATATGGGCAGTCTGTGACACATGTTGGGGTAAACACCTTGGACAGGCAGGGTGGTTGGGAATTAGATGCCCATGACCCCCCAAATTGATACAATGGGACTGAGGTCCCTACCCATGGGCAGTCACCACTGCACCTTCACGGCCCCAAAGGTGGCTGTGCTGGGAGCTGGATAGGAGTGGAAGGCTGACCCTCAAGATGCACCAGGTGACCCTCAGTCTGGCACAGCTGTTCACCAAACTCCTTTTGGATGCTGCTATGCACCAAACCCCGGACCTGGTTATGGGTGATGGTTTCCTGTCTGCACCTGCTCCCAGGGGTTCCACCCGAAGGTGAATCATGACCAGTGGACAAGGAGGTCCTGGGTTTTGTCCCAGATGTCCTGGGACCTGGTGCCATGGCCAGATTAGACAGGACAGGTGGATCCTCCAGGATCTGCCTTTTCAGACGTGCTATGGTGTTGAGGTTTTACAAAATATGTTGGTTGGCCATGAACAAAACATTTCAAAATTAGTTTTAACAGCATGCATGGGTGTTCCAATTAACCCAAAACAACAGATTTGAAATAGTTACATAGCAAACAGAACACATGCATAAATGGAACAACAGTAGGTTCATAGGTTCTTAGGTAGGTACTAGGCCATTGAACCTGGGGCCTATACAACCCAGCCAAAAAGATACCCTGACGTTTGCCACCCAAGAAAATTATTCTCCTGTGCCACTGTCGAGCAGAGCCACAGAGGTGATCCCTGGGGTGACATTCTTATTTCCCATCCAATCCTCAAGTTTTTTCTTGAAGAGTGCTAATCAGGAGCTTTGTTTGATATAGATAGGTAGTTTATTCCAGAGTATGGGAAGTCTCTGGGACAGGAATCTATCCCTCCGGCATGTTCTGTTTATTGTGTTGACAAGGTTTAGGTCCCTAGAGCATGTAGCTCAGAGGGATTGGGATTTCTTTAAGTGGAGTATGTCCAACAGCTCTGGGTTTGACATAGCTTTGTATGTTAGGCAGAGATCACCTCTGAGTAGGCGATATGTGATGGAGTAAAGCTGGAGTTTTTTGAGACGGTCTGTGTAGGGCATCTGTTTGAGGCCGGTAATCCTCTTTGTGAGGTATTTCTGTGGCCTTTCCAGATGTAGATGTCTTGTGAGGTACATACCAAAAGGGGCGTTGTACTCTATAATGGGTCTAATGAGTGATGAGTAGAGAGGAACAATGACCTCTTTTTTTCTGGATGAGAAACCTTTTGTGATGAGGTGTGCCACATAGAAGGATTTCCTGACTACTGTGGCAGTGTGATTATCAAAGGAGAGACTACTGTCCACCTGTGTCCCAAGGTCTCTTATCACACTTTTGGTGTTCAGTATACAGCTCACGGGTGCAGAGTTTTTTACCAAAGGGGATGACAATGCGCTTTTTGGCATTGGGCATGGGGCCATGGCTTTGACACCAGGCATCTCTCTCAGTAAGACCCTTTTGTAGGATGTGCACATCATTAGGAGTTTCGATTATGGCTCCTAGTTTGCAGTCATCTGCGAACTTCATTAGCCAAAGACCTTCTATGTTAGCCTGTACCTCAGAAAAGTAGATACCAAACAGAGAGGACCCAGGACTGAACCCTGTGGTACTCCACTTGTCACTGATCTGAAGTCAGATTTGGAGTCTTCTACTTTCACAGTGTGGGTTCTGTCAGTGAGCCAGTTGGCAACCCATCTTGTGACATAGGGATTTATACATAGTTTAGTGAGTTTATCTATAATTCCAGAGTGGGAGATGGTGTCTAAAGCCTTGGCAAGATCTAAATAGGCTGTGTGAACCACCTTACCCTTGTCTACAGCTTTGGTGACTGCTTCAAATAAGTCTATCAGGTTTAGGAGACATGATCTGCCTTTTACAAACCCGAACTGGGTGGGGTCCAGAGTTTGGAGATTACCAATGTCTTTGTTTATAATTTCCATGATGAATACGTTCCTTGACCTTGCAGACCAGGCTCATCAGCCTAATGGGGCGGTAGTTCCCGGGGTCCATGGTGGCTCCCCCCTTGTGGAGTGGGATAACTGTTGCTGAGCGCCATTCAGCAGGCACAAGCCTGAGGTGAGGCTAGATTGAACATGGTACTTAGGTGGGGTGCCAGTTTGTTCTGTAGTTCATGTAGAACGCAACCTGGGATGTTGTCTGGTCCCATGGATGCTGTGTTCTTGGCTTTGGAGAGTGTGGTTTTTACCTGTGCAGCCATGATTACAGGAACTTTGCATTCTTCCGGTATAGAGATGGGCTCTTTAGGTGTGAGAGGGGGGTAAAGTTAGCACTGAAACTATCTGCCAGGATGTTGGCAATATCAGTTGGGTCTGTATATTTAATGCCATTGTGCTGTAACTCAGAGCAGATCTGAGTGTTGCCATTGAGATTCTTGACATAGCTATAGAATGCTTTGTAGTTGTCTTTAGAATCAGTGGCTATTTTGTTTTTGTAACTAGCTTTGGAGGATTTTATCAGGGATTGCAGCTTCTTACTGAGGCTGACCGGGGAGCTCCTCCACTCATGGGATTTTACTCTCTTTTGTAACAGTTTCTTCCTTCTTTTGTACAGTTTGTTTATGGCAAGGGACTACCAGATTGGCTTCCTTTTTTTGGAGGATTGCGTCTTAGTTCTGTTTGGGATAGCACAATCCATGCACTTATGTAAGTGCTTATAAAGTGCAATTGAGTAGGATTCAGTAGTCGTAACTGTATTGTCCATCTGCATGGGTGTCATGAAGTTCACCACTTCTGTTTTAAAAAGCATGAAGTTGGCTTTGGAGAAATTTTTTACCATGGTTTCCTTAATGGGGGGTGGGGGCAGGATGTGGATATCTAGGGTAATTAGCTTATGGTCGGATTGGACCAATGAGGCATTGACTTCAGGTGTGGAACACCGGTCACTCATGTTGGTAATGGCATCATAATGGCATATAGCAACAGGCCACCAATGATTGTATTTGAATGGGGAACATTAATAATCATGGTCTTTCACTAGGAGTCCAACCATAACCCTGGACTCCTGAATGCCTCAGAGTTGCACCCGAAAGTGAGAACCATCTCCTATGCCAGCCTTAGTGCCTGCAAGGATGAGCTACAACTGGTTATGGCTGTATTCCAACTTTCTAGGTTTAAATAGAGCCAAATTCCCACCCTTTGCCATCATCGGACCATTTTGATTATGCTGAGCTAAGCTAATCAGCATGCAAACCCACTTAACTAAGGCTGGCAGTGCTTAAAGGGATAGATGTTTAGCACTGCTTACCAATGCGCAAATCCACTTAGCTGGGCTACTTATTGCTTAGCATTTACATTTACATTACACCAGCTTGGCATAGCTGAGCACTACTTAGCATTGCTCACATTTCATTTTATAAATTATCAGGATTGTGGGACTGATTCATCATTACTGACATATTATAATTTTATGTTTACCTTCCATGACATCCCTCTATGTGCTGTCATTAAATTATATTCTTGTGTGACTATACTGTATGGGGTACTTGTGTTTATATGGGGGTTTCACATCTTTTGTAGACTGACATCTCACTTTTGGACCTGCTACACTACCCTGGTTGACAAAAAGTTGCTACACAATTGAAGTTTACAAAAATCATTTTAACACTACTTTCTCATAGCAAAATAAGTTGCCTGTCTTGGTACTCGGACTGTGAATGCCTGCATGTAAAGCTGGGACTCTAACCACTACACTCAGCTTGGAAATTCACCTGTATATTTGCATTTTATCTCCTATGGGATGTTTAAACTATGCAAAGCAGAGGGCCATAACGCACACACCCACTTAGGTACGCTCAAACATTCCTTAGGCTAGAAAAAAAAGTACATATTATTATTATATTATTATGTTATATAAGTGAGTCTTGTGGTGTTTTAACAAATCATTGAGGACTGCAATCGTGAAATAATGGTATTCATTTGACTTTCAGGCTTCTATCCTTCAGGCACTCTTGCTAATACATATCCTGTTTTCTATTAACTTTCTAAGTGTGTGAGGGCAATTTTTCAGACGTGTCCCTAATTTATTATTTATTCTCCCCATCATTTGTGCCTTTGTCATCATTCACTGCTGTAAGGGAATATTGGTATACATTTGCTTTCAGACTTCTACCCTTCTGTAATTCTTGCTAATGCATGACCTGTTTTCTATCAACTTTCTATGTTTCGTGGGCTATATGTGTGTTTTGTCCCTTTTGAGTATTTATCCCCCATTATTTGTGCATTTGCACACATTTCCTGCTTTAGCAGGTTGCAGAGGTGCCATACGGCACTTTGGCAATGCAGGGGTGTGTGTCACAGAACCTGTCACACACCCCCTGCATTGCTTTCTTCATGCTGAGGTTTATTTCAGTGTCTACAGACACCGAAATGATCATTATTTCATTTCAGTGCCGCGAACACTGAAATACAGGCATAATATGAGAGTAAATGTCTAATATTATGTCAGTTCAATATAGAAAGTGCTGTATGGCACTTTCTGAGTGCAGGGGGTGTGCTCAGTGTCCGTGCACTACTTGGACATGCGCCCTGCACTCGTTCATGGCTCATGCCCGCATTGGAAGTACAGCAGTGTGCCTTCATGAATATTTTATACCTCATCCCACTCATCTTTTGCACCAAATTCCTCTGGTGTAGTACCTACAGCCACTATAGATTGGTGGTTAGACATGTCCTCTGTGGCTGTTGGTAAACGGTAACAGGGAAGATTTCTCTGTTATGTCAGACTGCTGTGCTCATCCCTGGGGAAGCAGTGGCTGCTGGTAGTAACATGGCTGGCCCAATTTTTCCTAATTAAAATAAATAGAAAACCAAACATGTATCTTCTCCTCCTTAAATTTTCTTGGTTAAGAGTAGTTTACTGGAATTGGCACAGGGTTTAATTTAGGCTATTGATCTTTTTTGTAGAGCAGTTTATGGTAAAAGAAAGATGGATGCCTTTTTTTCCTGAAGAGATTCAAGATTCTGAGTCTAAACAGGAAGTTGCTGGGACCAGTTCTGATAAATGTATGATGTATGTACATTATAATACATGAAATTTGACCTCCATATCAAACAATCCATCAAAAAAAAACAATCAAAAAACTCAGATTACTGTACAGAAACAAAATATTCTTATCCATCACCTCAAAGACTTATCTTGCTCAAGCCTACCTTCTCCCCTGTCTACTCTATGCTTCCCCTATATTTACCCACCTACAAATAAATCTTCTAACCAAACTTGAACAAACTTATAACCAGACAGCTAGATTTGCCTATAATTCCCCTTATAAATCATATAACTGCCAACTCTATACAAACCCTCTCGGTATCTCTGTACTGCTGACCAAATGCTACTTGACACCTACAGACCAAATAAAACAACAGGTAGACAACTCTACAAATGCTCCTTATCTCAAACTTGGAACAAATTCCCAACTTACATATGTTCTACTTAATCTTCAATCCATTTCAAAAGAGAATCACAACATTATCTTGCTAACTCTCCCTCCTGCTCTTGTCACCACCCTACCTAATATAATTCCCCACCTACCAACTGTCTACATCAATTTCTCCTCTCCTATTACCTTTAGCTGTGCCTCTGACCAACACTATACTTAATTTCATATTTAACTGTGCATCTGACTAACACTATAATTAAATCACTTATTTTTTTCTCCCACCTAACTACTAAGCATCCCTGTCTCCCACTCTCCTATTATAACTCTTTCTCTCATGCTCTGGGGTCTTCTTATGTATTTCCTTCCCACTACTCCACTTTGCCCTTCTATTTAACTACCTGTTCTTCATCTCTTCCAACATGGTTCAATCATTATGATGTATTGGAGGATTACCTTTTTTTGCAAATCTACATTTTGTTCTATCTATTCTTTTAATTGTTTGTTAATTTCCATTTGGCAAAAATGTATGTAATTATGTTTTCATATTACCTAAATGAAACTATTATTGTTAGTGTTATAGATATATTGTATGTGGAGCTTTTCTCCTCGGTTTTCCACTGAAAATGGGCCACCGGCCCAGTTGGACTAATCCGGTTAACAAAAGACAAATAAATAACTAAATAAATAAATTATAAATGTGTGTGTGTGCGTGTACATATATATATATATATATATATATATATATATATATATATATATATATATATATATATATATAGTTAGGTTGAAAGTACAATAAATGAATAGCCATATATGCGACCCGTTTATGTGAAAACTGGAAAGCTGACTTGCAAAATGTCGAAAATCAAGTAGTGGAATTCCTTTTTCAACCTTTTTCGAACCTGTGTGTTTACATGGTGAATAGTGTGCATATATAGGTACACAACAAATCCAAACACCAACGATTTTGAAAGTAAAGAAGTGTAGACTACAGTAATCCCTTCTGCAAACATCAATCTGCATGTACATCATATACGCGGCGTACAGTCCAAATTTAAAGTGAAATCACATGTGGAAATGTACACATTCACAATTCATAATAGAACAACAGCTGTGTATGCTCCAAAGTGAAAGACCTCCCTATACATAAATTTAGTGTGCCATGTTTCAAAATGGACAGTGCTTAGCAACCAGTTTAACAAAGCCTCATGCAGTAAATTCAGCCCTGTTGCAGCAAAACCTTTCAAAGGCTGCTTCCTTATCCATGAGCCTCTTCCTTTGAAGTGATACAGGTACACACAATTCATGCCTAATGCACATATCATCCACATGATTTTGCTCCAAGTGGATGGCATGTGACCACATTGGGTCTATATTATGATATCGCACGCTCAGAAGAGCGAACGACATATAATCGACCCAATGTAAGTGAAAGATTACAACATCGAAACCTCAGAACAGAGATTTTTTTCCAAGGAAAAAAATCTCTGTTCCGAAACAAAAAACCCCAAAAAAACTGTAAAACATTGCATAATGTGGGGGGGCTTCACCCCCCCACACCCCCCTACTTAAATATACCAACTCCGAGATCGCACTACAGTGCCAAAAATGGCAAAGTAGCAAAAGCAGCCAAGCGGATTCTTTCCCAGGGAAAGAATTAACTTTAAAGCCGCTTCACTATTTTGCCTTTTCACGCTTTTCAGTTGGACAAAGATGCATTTTACAACCTGCGTCTGTGACAATGTAATAGGGAACCAACACATCTAACAGGTAAAGCTGTTTTTTCCCATAAAACTGCGTAGCCTTCTATGCCATCCTTCTACTGTATTTTGGCCATGGGGACAGCCCATGGTACATGTATCAAATTGATTTCAGAAGGGAATTTCAAAGGTGGGAGGCAACCTTTCAGATGTTGTACCCCGCATACCATATCAACGTGGTCTGCCCAGGATATAGTTTTCCTTAAAAAAGGTACATAATGCCTTACCATTCTCTGGCATGTCCAATTCAATCTCTGCGAATGTGCATGCAACTTCCTCGGGGGACACAAAAGCAAGTGCTGGGATCTCCTTGCAAAGCATTGCAAATGACACATCACTACCAAATGCTGAGGCCAAATATAACTTTTGTATCTGATGCCAGACTATCTGGCAGAGGTGAAACCAGCAGATCTTTGCAGCAGAATCACTTAAATGTCTCTTTATACAATTTAAGAGAGCTCTCTCAAATTCAGTTAGAATCATGTTAGGCATTAACCTTAACTCATGCTGTACACATAACTCCAACACAATACTCCAGAACAGGTCATAGCACTGTTCTGACTTGCTAGGCAATATGCCATACACTACTGGACATACTTTCCTACTGTTAGCATTATCCAAAGCACAGCATATACTATAGATGGGAAATGTGCCATCTGCCATGATATACTCTGTGTTTCACAGCATTTTAAGGTTAGCCACAGTAGTTATCACAACAATATGAATGTAACCATCAGTATCACCACTGCTGTGGTGTAATATAAAGGCACCCGATTTAATGGGTAGCATGTCAGGGCTCAAGTCCCTCAATGACCTCATGGCTTGAAAGGTTGCAGCTTTCTTGTTATATCTATGCCTAGTTATAGTCTGCTTTAAGGCAGTTGTGTTGGGTAGCTCATGTATTACATCAGAGGAAGTGGTGGCTAGTACTTCGGAGACCACCTTACAGGGGTCCTCTATTGAGTGTTCTACCCATCTTTTAAGCTGGTCACATACCCAGGATACCTCAGTTTTGAGGACATCGGGAGCATGATAGTGCTCTGTACTCTTCAGTAATTTAAATCTGTCGCACTCCACTTCAGTTACACACCTGTTTTTACACTTATCCTTATTCTTCTTTATGCAGCAGCAATACTGCTAGTTATTCACAGCCTTCTCCTTATAGTATTGGTACCCACCCACTACTAATAATGACCTCCCTTTCTGAGTTGTACTTGTCATATAAATGGCATTTAGCACTCCAGGCTTAAAATGCACATTACACGCATCATCACCCTGCAAGTATATAAATACCATTACGTTATGGTAGTACCGATTCACATTATTATCACTTTGTTTCACATTGTCTGTACATCTTACCTGCATGGCACCTTTACACGGTTTGAATTGTCTAACTGTTTATGAGTCAAGATACGTGGTTAAGGGAAGCTACAGAGAACTACTTTCATTGACAGATTCATGTCCTATTATCGTGACAACACATTAGCTCACATTCATAAGTGCGAATGCAAATAAGTTGAATTGCAGAAGAAATTCGCATTCCTTGGGATCACACAATTGCTATTAGCATTTATGAGAACTTGAAAACTTACTTATGCTCAGCTGATGTTTGACATTATGATTTTCAGCCTTTCAAAGGTAAACCATATATACATAGGTGCGTGTGTGCATATGTATGTATATGTGTGTGTGTGTGTGTGTGTGTGTGTGTGTGTGCATATGTATATATATATATATATATATATATATATATATATATATATATATATAGTGATGTATTTTCACTTACTGTATAGACTGAGTCATGGCTGGAAAGGGTCTGAGAAAGGCAAGCTTACTTTTTCCAATTAACAAATAAAAAAGTCATACAATTCTGGGCTGAGTTGCAGTCTGCAAAAATATGGAAATAGTACAGAAAAAAATTTCAGTAAATACAATACCCAGCTAAAAGAACGTCATTGTCAAGTCTTTAGATACTCACATTGCAACAAAAGCGATCTCTGTCAGGATTAAACTCACCCTAACTACATCCGATGTTATAATTCAAAACCAATATAACTAGAATGAAACATTCGCTCATTCCAAAACCACAACTTGAGTTCTGTTTCCAAACACCTTGATCTGGCTGCTTAATATTTTTTGAATACCTCATTCTCTGTATATAGCCAAACCATAAAATTCAATCTGCTTTTATTGATACTGACCTGGCTAAATGAACTGCTAGTATTAATGCATGATACATCCAGTTTGAAACAGTTCTAACTATCTTTGAAGAAAAATATTTTGTGCATTATAAATATGTTACTAGTATTCTATTTTAGAAGTGACTGATTGTTTTGCTGGTTGTTTGTCTGCTGAAGTAAACCTGATAATCTTTAGACCACACTGTATCATTATAACAGTTCTTCATTTTTCCAGAACAAAGCAAAATCTGCTTTCCATTGTGTATCATAGATCACAGGATCATAGGGACATAGCAAGTTACTAGGTTACTGGCCATGATGCTCTTATAAGACTATCAAATAAACTGGCCCGTGTTCCCACAAGTCAACACTGGATGTCCCATTCCAGCAGGGACACAGGTGGAATCCCATGGGTGCATTTTCTATCTCACAGCCAGTCATCCAGGTTCCTCTTAAAGAGGAATAATGAAGTATTTTGCTTGATGTGGAGAGCGAGTCTATTCCACAAATGGGGGAGTCTCTGGGAAACAAATCTGTCCCACCAGTAAGTCCTATTGATGTCACAGACCAAGGTGAGGTTTTGCATGAAGGTCATGCCAATGGAGTTTGACTTGCAGATATACAGGAATTTCATGAAGGTGCGGTCAGAGAATGCTCTGTATGCCAGACATAGATCACCTCTAAGATGGAGTAGAGGGCCAGGGCTTTTAGACTATCCATGTAGGATAGTTTTTTGAAGCCCTGGATTCTCCTGGTCAGGAACCTCTGTGGTCTCTCCAGCTGCTGCATGTGCTTTGTGAGGTACATGCCAAAAGGGGTGTTATACTCGATGATGGGCCTGATAAGGGAGAAATACAGCGAAGTTATGACTTCCTTGTTCCTGGAAGAAATACCCTTACTAATGAGGTGAGCCATGTAGAAAGCTCTCCATACAATGGAAGCAACATGGTGGTCAAAAGTTAGATCACTGTCAACTTGGGGGCGCAGGTCTCTCACAACTGCTTGCGTGCTTAGGACTTTGTTATTAATGTGATCATTTATGGAGATGTCATTCTCCCCAAAGTTGATGATGATGCATTTATTGGCCTTTAGTTTGAGGGCCATGTTTCTGTCACCAATCATTTGTTTGGGTGAGACCCTCTTGTAGTACGTCTACATCACTAGCTGAGTTGATGACAGCTCCCAGTTTGCAGTCATTTGCAAACCTGGTTAGCCATAGATGTTTGGTTTTAGCTTGCACCTTGGAGAAGAATATCTCAAACAGCAGGGGCCCCAAGTCCAATCCCTGGGGTACGCTGCTCATTACTGGTCTAATACTTGAGGGAGCTTCCCTTATTTTGACTGAGTGAGTTCTATCAGTGAGACAATTAGCTACCCATCTGGTCACATATGGATTTACACCAAGCTGGGATAGTTTATCTCTTATGCCCAAGTGGGGAATAGTGTTGAAGGCCTTGGCCAGGTCAAGGTAGGTGGCATGCACCATCTTCCTCTTGTCCATGGTTTTGGCGACTGACTCAAAGAATTATACCATATTTAGCAGTCATGATCTCCCTTTGAACATTTGGAGGTTGCTGATGTCCTTGTTAATGTGGTCCATGATAATGTGTTTCATGGCCTTGCAAATCAGGCTAGTTAGGCTGATGGAATATAATTGCCTGGATCAGTGGATGCTCCACCTTTGTGCAGAGGGATGATGGTGGCCATCCTCCACTTGACTGGAATGAAAATGATACTTCGGCTTAGGTTGAAAAGGGTGCCTAATGGTGTTGCGAGTTTCTGCCTGAGTTGATACAGGATACAGCCTAAGATGTTATCAGGTCCCGTGAAAGCTGTGTTTTTAGCTTTTGAGAGGGTGGTAATGACTTGTTCACTAGAGATAAGGGGTGGGGGGTAGGTGCTGAAGATATCCTGTATTACTGATGGGGGGGGCAGAGGGGTGAAGTTTTCACCAAACCTGTCTGCCAGACGGTTGGCTAAATCCACTGTATTTGTGTATGTGGTGTTCTTGACCATCAGTTCTGAGCAGATTTGGGTGTTTCCCCTTGGACTGCAAATGTATGTGAAGAAGGCCTTATGATTGTCTTTAGTAGATGTGGCAAATTTGGACTCAAAGTTAGCTTTGGGAGGACTTCACTAATACCCTTATTTGCCTGTTTAGGCCAAGGAGATATTGCTTCCAGTTTGGCACCAGTTCCTTCTTGGCCCTGGACAGCTATTTTTTTCTTTTTGTTGTAGAGTTTATTTATAGCCAATGTCCACCAGACAAGTTTAGTCTTCCTTGAGGAGGAGAATTTTGTCCTGTCAGGTATTGCTGAGCTCATGCATTTATATAAATGGTCATATAATACTTTGCTGCAGGTTTGGACTTTAGTACCAGTTCCTATGTTGGAGAGGGGGCTGCAAAGCTGTTTAGACCTTCCCTCAGGAGATTGTGATCAGCTTTGGAGAAGTTTTTTTGTTTAATCCTAGCTGGTGGGGGGGGGGGGCAGGGAGATTTTGACTTTGAAGGTGACCGCTTTGTGGTCTGATGTTACTAGAGATGATGACACTGCAGGGATGCTGCAGTCATTTCCTATGTTGGTTAGTACCAATTCCAAGATGTTGTCACCTCTTGTGGGGGGTGTCAACCACCTGGTCCAAGGCATTGGCATTGGCAAAGTCAAGGAATCTTTGAGCATTTGTGTTCTGGCTCAAGTAGTTCTTCCAATCAATGGCTGGGTAGTTACAATTTCCCAGGATCAGGGTATAGGGTTGAATCTTAATAGTTTTGAGGAGGTCCAGATAGGTGGCATGGGAGTCCTGAGTCAATGTTGGGAGCCTGTAGCTAACTATGATTTAAATAGGGGTCTTGTCAACTGTTAACTGTACCTGGAGTGTCTCCTGTGTGTCATACTGTTTGACCAGTCTTCAGGTGTGTATATATTTAATACAGATTGAAACACCACCTCCTTTGCCTTTGCTGCCCTCAGTTTAGGATCTGCATGTATGATAGGATGAGTAACCACATAAGGCTGGGGTGCTATCCACAGCTTTGAACCAGATTTCTGTGATTGCACGAATGTCAGCATTTTTCAGGGTTAAGAATGCTTGCAATGAGTGCAGTTTCTTGTTGAGACTCCTAGCGTTCAGCAGCATGACCTTTAAATTGCATTTAGATGAAATTCTCATGTTAGTAGATTTGACCTCAAGACATTGCCAAAAAAGGCACTATGGGGGAGGCAACAGCTTTTACCAGGAGTCTAAAGCCAAAGGAGACAGACGCAGACCATCTCTGGCAAAGCATCATGGTCTGTCAATCATGTCTTCCCAGGCCAACAGGTACTGGATTCCCTTAGAATGACACCAGAAACTAAGCCAATTGTTAAAGTCAATCATTTTTTTGTTTGTATTGAGACATCATACTAGGTGATGATAGAATGATGCTTAACTCATTCACTCAGGAGCAGCTCAGAAAATGCTGCTTGCTTACTTCCAGCATAGGAACAGCAGTGCAGCCTGAGCTCATTTTCAGAAAATCCATTTGTAATACCATACAGAAAACAAATGTTCATAACTTTTTAACTATAAGAGCTAGACTAAAAATGTAAATGCAAAGGATGCTCATCAGACACTGACCTTTCCAACAATGTAAATGTTGATAGTGCATATCTGTGTCTTTATTAAATATTTGCCATGGAATGCTGATATTGTGCATATTTTTTAATTTTTTGGAAAAAACAAAGCACAATATCTTGGTCAATGTACCATGTAGACCCACAGAATTTGTATTTAATTTGTTTGTATGAATACCAGCTTTATAATGGTACCTTAACCATTACTGTGTGATGCTCCTTTTGGAGATATTTACAGTAATATGATTAATATTATATTTCTCATAATTGATAAATAAACAATGCATAATATCTCATCACCTGTAACAGACAGAGGCTACATATCAATGTACAAGTTGTGTGGCTCAATATCAGCTTCAAAATGATGCATCATTTGTGTCATCACCATGCTCCCATAATAATGAGAAGTATTGAAAATGTATAATTTTTCATAATCCTACAAGACTAAACAGACTGTGAAATATGTACATGTGTATAGCACACAGACAGTTCTTTTACCATGTTGTAAGGAGTAATACTGTCTTCAAAATGAGGCATTACTTGGTACATTGACATGTGCCCTTGCAAAGTTATTTACCAAAATATGAAAAAAAATCATAATTTCCATAACCTAAATCCTAAACAAACTTTGATATCTGTACATGTGTACAACATACAGACACAGTTCTTTTACCATGTTGGAACCATTAATACTGTCTTCAAAATTAGGTATTACTTAGCACATCAACATGCTCCATTGCAAAGTTATTTATGAAAATATGAAAAAATCATAATTTTCATAACCTTAGTTCTAAACATACTGTGATATCTGTAAATGTGTACAGCATACAGGCACAGTTATTTTATCATGTATGAACTAACACTGTCTTCAAAATGAGGTATTACTTAACACAATTACATGCTCCCTAGCAGAGTTATTTACCAAAATATGAAAAAAATCATAATTTCTATAACCTACATCCTAAACCAAACTGTGATGTCTGTACATATGTAGAGCATACAGAAACAGTTTTTTGCCATGTTGAAACTACTGATACTGTCTTCAAAATGAGGTATTACTTAGCACATTGACAATTTCCCCAGCAAACTTATTTTCCAAAATATGAAAAATTGTCATAACATTCATAATCCAATTCCTAAACAAACTGTGATATCTGTACATGTGTACAGCCCATGGGCACAGCTCTTTTATCATGTTGTGAGGACTAACACTGTCTTCAAAATTAGGTATTACTTAGCAGAATTACTTATTCCCTAGCAAAGTTATTTACCAAAATATGAAAAAATGTCCTAACTCTCTTAACCTCATCAATGTGCTAATGACTTCTACGTATGTCAATAACAGTGGCAGCTGCTGACAGTTTTACCTAACAAAGCTGTTTAGATGTAGTACACTCATGGAACCAAAGCTGTGTGCAGATATGGTAGACTTGTGAGTTTAGGTTGCCGTTTGTACTGACAATCAAATTTATTTTGCAACATTGCTGTTGAGTGACCTTTTCTGTGCATTCTCAGATATAGTAATCTGCTGCATAATGTTCACAGAGTGATTAAGGCACTTTTAAGCAGTTGTAAGTGGGTTTGCGTGGGTTTTTGCGGCAGTAAGCAATGCTAACTTCTGGTTACAGTTTCTTATACTCAGCTTTTCAATTGCTTAACCTGTGTAGGCATTGCTTACCCCCCATGCAAACAGGCTTAAACCCACTTACTGCTGCTTAAAAGTGCTTACTCCCACTTACCCCATGCTAATTTCTTTAAAAGAAAAGAAAAAAGGTTTGATAGGAAAGTGGTGAAAAAGAGGCACAAAGAGGGAAAGACAGTAGGGAAAATAGCTAGGGATGTGCAGGATGAGTATAGGGAAGGTCCATAGCTGCCCATTTCTTCTACAGCAACAGCTGTGCATATGCCCTGACTTTGGAGGTAGATTTGGACACTCAAAGCCCTGAGAGAGGGGTGAGGACAACAATAATATGTTGTGATGCCAATTAGACCAGATTACGTGTCCAGTGGACACATATAAAATGGACAGCTATGTAATGGGCGAGATTTCTTTTTGGGAACAGATTGCCCTTTTTTATTTTCAGGTGAGAGTGGGATGTTGGGGAGGGATAGTAGGTATATTTGGTGAGGTGGGTTGTGTAGGTTAACAGACAAGACAAACAAGACGCATACAGGGGCGGTATATGACACATGTTGGGTGTAGAGACCCTGATAGGGAGGAGTGCTGGGAAATCGGAATCCCATGAGCCCCCTAGTGGAAACAGTAGGACTGAGCTCCTGACCCATGGCCCTCAAGCTGGCATTGCAAATATTTGACCTCCCTGCAGAGCTCGCTACACACCACAACCCAGACCTGGCGATGGGTGACAGGTTCCTGTCCATGCCCACTCCCAGTGGGGGACAAGCCCCATCCCCTAAGGTGGTTACACCCAAAGGTGGTGCAGGACCAA
The DNA here is from genome assembly GCF_019279795.1 of Protopterus annectens. Lineage (NCBI taxonomy): Eukaryota > Metazoa > Chordata > Ceratodontiformes > Protopteridae > Protopterus > Protopterus annectens. The sequence continues at coordinate 1,330,162,404 of NC_056729.1, read as the reverse complement.
TGGACGAAGAGGTCCCCAGTTGGGCCCCAGACATGTTGGTGACCAGTGCGATGGCCATCTGAGGTGGGACAGGTGGGTCCACTGGGACCAGCCTTCTCAAACGTGCTATAGTGTTTAAATTTTATCATCATATGTGGGTTAGCAATAGGTAACTAACAGGGTTAGATATAACAGTATGCATAGATATTCCCAGTAACCCAGACACCAGATATGGAACATTTGCATAGCAAAAGGAACACATACATATATGAGACCACAGTGGTAATAACAACAGCGTGTAGGTACATTGATCTATGCCACCAATGTTGGAATATTTCAATATAGCACATGCATGGAAACAGATTTAAATAATTATCAACCAATAGGACATAATCAGAACAGTGAAGTCATTACATACCAGTTGAGGTGGGTATGTAGTTTACTGTTGGAGAAATGTTGTGGGGAGAAAAAGATGTCAATTAACAACTAGTATATTCCTGTAGTCCACATTACTTTCCTAGTCAGTGCTGTTCTTTGTACCTTACAAGTATTACTACACTACCCTATAGCCTTAGTTTGGACAGTGATATGGCTGTCATCATCTTTATACATGAACTGGTTTTACCTGCAGTGTACACTTCTTACCTGGTATACCTGTGGAGGAAATGTTTGTTAACACTAACTGTTTCTACACATACTCCCAGATTCTGGGTTGAAGTTGTGCACATAGCTGCCCATCTCTTTTTGCACAGACTTTGGCCATGTCTTGTCCACATACAGGTGAACTGGGACATATCTAGACTATTGCCCTCTTCAATATTTAGTGACTTACCACACTCTTATACAGGCTTTCCTACACAGTTATATTATGTGGCACAGTGTGGGTGACAGTGATCAGTGATACCTTATTATTCAGAGTAACTGCAACACTCACAATTCTATACAATACCAGAGTAAACTGTACCAGTATAGTGTATTAAGGTTTTTATTTCTCAGCACAGTGTTCGTATCCGACGTACCTCTGGGAGCAAGGTTTGCTAGCACTACCTGAATGTTGCCACACAAAGTACCAGATTACACATTAGTATTATGCACATACATCTCACTCTCTTACTGTACACACTCTGGCCACAGCTTGACAATATGGGGGTGTAGATAGGACATACTTGGCTTAGTACTCTCTGGACAGTTTTGGGAGTTGCTAGAGTAGCAGGTTTGTTCTCATAGATGTGTGACAATCAGTTGTATTCCCTGTTTGCTGCCTAAACATCTGGGATCATCCCACAGACTTCCCAGGAGGGCAGGGTGACAGGCAGCAGATATGGGCCCATATACTGGACAATCTTGTCTTATCTGTACAGTTGTGTGATATGATTCTGTATGCAGCCTACTTCCATTCCCAGGATTCAGACCATGGCTGTGTGTGCTACACCTTAAACACTGTCCATCAGAGTTGTGTGTGCTATATAGATATTGTTGTATATCTCCTATCTGCTTTCTGTCTTATAATTCTCATGTAGTTTTGCATTCCGACCTTGTATTACAACACTTTTATACAGGATTTCCTAGACAGTTATATTTTGTTGGACAGTGTGGGCAACAGTGATGTGTAATACCTTGTTATTCAGAGCAACTGCATCAATCACAATGCCATACAATACCAAAGTAAACAGTACCAGTACAGGGTATCATATTTGTATTTCTGGGCACAGTATTGGTATCTGACAGACCTGTGGGAGAAATATTTGTTAGCACTACCTGATTGTTGCCGCACACAGTACTAGATTCCACATTACTATTATGCGCATACATCTCACTCTGTTACTGTACACACTGTGGCCACAGTTTGACAACATGGGGGTGTAAATGGGACATAGGTAGCTTTTTACTCTCATAATGTTTTGGAGAGTTGCTAGTGTGCCATCTTTGTTCTCATAGATATGTGTCAATCAGTTGTATTCCTGTTTGCTGCCTATACAACTGGGATCATCCCACTGATTTCCCAGGGGAACAGGTTGACAGGCAGCAGATATGGGCCACTTTACTGGACATTCTGGACATATCTCTACAGTTGTGTGGTATGATTCTGCATGCAGACTACTACCACTGCCAAGATTTGAACCATGGCTGTGTGTGCTAAACATAAGACAGTTCATATCTCAGTTGCATGTGCTATTCGGATTTTGTTGTCTGCCTTTTTACTGTTTTCTATGTGTCTCTCAGTTGTACTAAATGGCCTCTGGGGATTACACCAGTCATATACAGGCATTCCTACACATTCTATTTATGGTGCACAGTGTGGGTAACAGTGCTTAATACAACAGTACTATTATGTGATTGCAAATCTACATTACCATATGATACCAGAGTATGCACATGCAGTCCAACAGTTAGACCTTTATTGTCAGGCTATTACACTTTTATTTACATACAAACTATATGAGACTCTTCCTGCCATATTCTGTGGTGTGTGCAGTACTTGCCTTAAACAATACAGGTTTTATACAGGCAATTAATTTAGTAATACTGTTAGATTTATTTCCTATGACAGTACATGCAAGAGTATTACTGACCTGGCTCACATTGTAACTTCACCAGGTGACTTCCATGGGCCTCCTGGTTCGCGGCCCGCTCACTTGCAGCTGTGGAGGACATAAGAGGAATAGTTAGCTATACCTATCCATGATATACATGAGCTGGCAATTATTACACACATAGTGGAATGATACTTACACACAGCTGGGACAGCCCCTGCCATTCTAGCCTCTTGGATCCACTGCTCCAAGAGGTCCCCCTTACACTGCTTCAGGTCAGCATAGTGATGCCTGACCTGCTCACCAGTTCGGGATATGCCAGTGGCACTGGTGAGGTAATGGGTGAGATGGCTCTAGGCTTCTGCCTTATATTGAGAACCCTGGTACTGACCCTGCAGCAGTCTCTGCTCATGGTCTTTGACAAGGAGTCCTGCCATGACTCTGAACTCCTGGATGCACCAGCGCTGCACCTGGAAGTGCACACCTTCTCCCCTTTCTGCCCTTCTGCCTGCAAGGGGAAGCTACAACCAGTTATGAGATGTATTCCCACCGGTTGGGTTTAAGTAGGGCTGATTTCCCGCACTTTTTCTTGATTTGACAGTTTTGAAAAGTCTAGGCTATGGGCAAACCTGTTTACATAAGGTTGCCATTGTTTAAAGGGGTATACCACTGGGCACATTGAGTTAGCTGGGTTGGCCTGTGTAATACTTAGCATTGCTTACATTAGACTTTGCATTGTATTTTCATTTTGCCATTGATTTCTTATTCATTACATCTTATATATATGCCTGGTATCCATGATTCATGTGTATGTACAGTGTATGGGGTCCTTGTGTTTTATTGGGGACTTCAACACTCTGTTACAATTACACCTCACATCTGGGCTTACTGCTGTACTCCAGTTCACATATTTATGTTATATAGTGGGTTATAGAACATATGACTGTATATTGATTCCTTTCACAGGTTCAGTTTGATTTTACTATAGTGAGGACTTGTTTGGTGATACCTCATTCATCTGTACTGCTGTAATGGCTTGGTGGTTAACTACTGTGACTATAGTGTATAGAGTCCTGGGCTCAAGACCTGCAAGGCTGTTTATTTTGTTGCTGGGCAGAACAAGGGCCATTGGATACACAGTGATTAAGGCACTTCTGAGCAGTTGGAACTGCTAAGAGTGTTAGCTTCAATATTGCTTAACCTGTGTGCACATTGCTGACCCCCATGCAAATGGGCTTAAACTCACTTGCTAGTGCTTAAATATGCTTACTACTGCTTATTAGTGCTTACACTTGCTTACTAGTGCTTACTCCTGCTTACAATTTCACTGATTTAGATAGTAATAGCTACTAGTTTTTGGGAAGGGGGGGGATTTGGAAGCTGTATGGAGTTGTCATTCATTACACATTTTACCTTCCATTTTTATCCATGACTCCAGTGTACCTATACTGTATGGGGCACATGTGCTTATCTGCGGACTTTGCAACATTATGATACTGACACCTTACATGTGCATTTAGTGTAGTACTCTAGTTCACAAATATATGTAATGTAATAGGTTATGCAACTAAAATATTGGTCATAACGTGATTTGACATGGAAAATGGAATGTGCTGCAGTGGGACTTAAACCGGGAATGCCTGCTCATAAGGCGAGTGCTCTGCCCACTACACTGTTGATATACTGCTTCATTTGCATATATCTTCCTTGTTATCCTCTTCAGCCATTTTTTAATCAGATTCATAATAAAAAAATAATAGGTTTGTTTATTTGATTTGTATTTACTATTGCTATTGTACATGTGGGGAAATGTTGCTGAGTATATACAGACACCTTTCTGCTGTTCTTCATTGTGGGGATGTATATATTCTGAAATCTCTGCTCTCTGACATGCCCCCTGCACTCTTACATGCTCCAAGCTTGTCCTGCATGGAAGATTAGTAAATCTAGGGGTATGAGTAATTTCTGAATGCTACCTTTCTCCCAAGGCATTAAGCTTTGGGTGCACTGTCTTATTGCCAAAGAACGTCTGCCACACTATACCAGCAGTTAGCCAAGTCAAAATGCTCATGTTTTATAGATGCCTTATTAGTCTAGTTTAACTTGGTTGTGCCATTTCTCAGTTGTTAACTCCCACAACATACAAACAGCCTGGTATAATGTCAGTGCCAGAAGAAACTCTTACTGATGATGCAATGGCCATCCACACTACAGTAGAAATGTCAAAAATTGTGTAGAGCGTAACCTTTAATATTGAACAGATTAAAAATATAACTGCCGGTCTTGCACAACAACTATTTTAATTGCATCTTCAGTCAGCAAGAGCAAGACCATCGGTCAAAATAGATCACAGTGCAATAACATACCCAAGCTAATCATGCTTTTCAAGTTCTAGTAGAACATCTAGAGTATAAACTTATTGAATCAAAAATATATCTTGACATGTAAAGATTCAGTGTATCATAAGCATTCTGGCATGTATAATAAAAAACTGACAGGGACAGGATTGGGTTAGCCCATATGTACTAAGAGTGAAAGTTAATACTGAGGTAGCTATAGGCCATGTTCTAGCAATTATTTCCAAGAATGAGTATGAAGAGTGATTCACATATAGCATCTGTGGACAGTAGTTTCTTCTCACATCCTAAAGCTGTATAAGTTGGTTTACTGATGGTCCTCTAAATTATCTAAGGTGAGAGTGCTGTGAGTGTGTGTGTGTGTGTGTGTGTGTGTGTGTGTGTGTGTGTGTGTGTGTGTGTGTGCGTGTGTGTGTGTGTGTGTGTGTGTGTGCGTGTGCACATCTTGTAATGGATTGGCACCCTGTCCAGGATAAGTTTTTCTGTATTGTGCTCCCTGAGCACCAAAATAGGCTGCAACTTCCCTGTGACCCTGAACTGAATTAAGTAGCTAATCAGTGAAGGAAGTGGGGAATGATGGAGAAGGCAGTCTTCAAAAATAACCAGGAGAAAGACATATGTAGACATGGAAAAAAATGCCTGCTAAGAAAAATTCAACACTTAATGTACATGGAGAGTGGTAGAACAATTTGTAGAGTGATATCAGTACCTGATACTTTAGGTAATAAGTAATGGAATGAATACTCTCCATGAATTCCTAACATACACTAGTGTTCCAGTCCATCAGAACTGTACATAGACGATGCCAAGTTTATAAAAAATTGTTCCTTACTCTTTTCCTTTATGTTATTCTCTAAAAGAGAACATTCACTTTAATTCCATTTGACTGCTTGATTCTTTTTATATTTTAAGTGTGTGTGCACTAAGTAGCCACTCCCCCCCATGAAACATATGTATGACAATACTCACAAATAAGTCCAAGGTGGGAAAAATGTTTAAAATAGATACGACAGCTCAAGCTGACAGAGAGATCTTTCTTTCATCTTAAAACAGCTTGCGCCACTAAATCTCTCTCAACAAGCCAAGCCAAACCCACATCGACTTATATCAATAGTAAAACCATTCACCTACAACACACTCATCCATCTACTATCCAACATTCAATGCCACAAGCACAAACAGCCCAAAGTCACTTCAAATGTGAATCCACAATCACCATGAATCACCACAGAAACAACAGACATCATGTTTACAATATACTCTCTAAAATGGCCAGACTTGCTGAAATCTCAGAGCTTACCAGTGACTCACATCAGAAATCATGCTGTAGACAGTTCTAAGTCAATCTGTATACCCAACACCATTAAAGGACCAGGAACGAGACAGCCATAAGCTGCATTATCCAAAGTAAAATGACAACTCCAGAAGGAGCCAACACTACTCCCAGGGATAAATAAGTTGTAATCAGTATTTCTAGTGTAAGAAATCAACCCAAATGAAGAAAAAATATAACAACAAAAGTGCACTAAAGCTTTCTCTGGCCCATTTCCATGGCTACCTCCTTCCCGCCAATATGTCACTCCTCCACCTCTGCAACTTCAAAACAGCAACAAGGTTCAACTAATCCAAATAAAAAAGTAAAAAAATGAAGAAAAAAAGATTGAGCATCCCTCTTCACATCATGGCAGCTACTGGAAATGTATTCCAAGTACACCACATGCTCCGTTTCAAACTGAAAAGTAGCATTTTGATACCAAAAATAAATAAGGACATCTATTTCTAATCATGACATGAATATATGAATCTGATAGCTTACCTCATTTGGAGATGAGATTCACATTTGTGTGATAACTAAATTACTCAGCCTTTCAGCTATGCCAGTATTTTAAATGCCAATTACTATATATTCCAAACACAGGTCGCAAGACACAACACAGCCAACACTGACATAAAAGTTAAATTTGAAGTAGGCTACCATTCCAAGTGTGTCATTGAATGCAATCAGGGGAAGCTTTTAAAGAAACATAATAGGGAAAAAAAACAAAGTCATGACACACATCAGTTGACATTTCAAAATGAATTCTACTTCCACACCATACTCTGTCAAAGCAATTATACTGGAAAGCAAGCAAATCATACTATGTAAAGCAAAAATAACAAGATATCATCTAAAAAGACATGTATGTAGATAAAACATATAAAGCATTTAAATAGACACTGAATTAACAACATTTTACTTAACACAATGTACAATTCGAGTCAAGCCCAAAACCCCAACTTGGTATTGTGTGAGAATTTGCTACTAATAACATTCTGATTGAGTGAATATAAGTAGTAAAATTTTACGAAGCCACTTCCCAGTATCTTACCTGCTAAAATGAAACACTACAGGCAAGTCAATGTTTTGTTCAAAGCGATCAATGATTTCTTTGCCGGTACTTCCCTTAGAGATCCCTTATAAGATCCTCCAAAGCTAGCTACAAAAACATTGTCACTAATTCTAAGGACAACCACACAGCATTCTATAGCTATGTGAAGAATCTTGATGGCAACACCCAGATCTGCTCTGAGTTACAGCAGAAAGGCATGAAAATTACAGAACCAACTGATATTGCCAACATCCTGGCAGATAGGTTCAGTGCTAACTTTTCCCCCCCACCCCCTAAAGGGCCCATATCTATACAGGAAGAATGCAAAGTCCCTGTAATCACAACTACACAGGTAAAAGCTGCACTCTCTAAAGCCAAAAACACAACATCCATGGGACCGGACAACATCCCAGGCTGCATTTTACACAAACTTCAGAACGAACTGGCTCCCCACTTAAGCACCATGTTCAATAATAGCCTTGCATCAGGCTTTGTGCCCACTGAATGGTGCACAGCAACAGTTATCCCACTCCACAAAGGGGGAACAACCTATTAGCCTGACGAGCCTGGTCTGCAAGGCCATGGAATGTATCATCATGGAACTCATAAACAAAGACATTGGTAACCTCCAAACTCTGGATCCCATCCAGTTCAGGTTTGTGAAAGGCAGATCATGCCTCCTGAACCTGATCGACTTCTTTGAGGCAGTCACCAAAGCCGTAGATGAGGGTAAGGTGGTTCACACAACCTATCTTGACCTCGCCAAGGCTTTTGATACCATCCCCCATTCTGGAATTATAGCTAAACTCACTAAACTAGGTATAAATCCCTACATCACAAGATGGGTTGCCAACTGGCTCACTGACTAAACCCACACTGTAATAGTTGCAGACTCCAAATCTGGCCTCAAAGCTGTGACAAGTGGAGTACCACAGGGTTCCGTCCTGGGACCTCTCCTGTTTGGTATCTACTTCTCTGAAGTACAGGCTAACACAGAAGGCCGCAAACTAGGAGCCATAGTCAAGTCCCCAAATGATGTGGACATCCTACAGCTAGGCCTCGCTGAGACAGATGCCTGGTATCAGAGCCATGGTTTCAAGCTCAATGCCAAAAAGAGCAGTGTCATCCCCTTTGGTAAAAACTCATGAACTACCATATAGGCAGCAATCTACTTAACACCAATGTGTAATAAGAGACCTTGGGACCCAGGTGGATAGTAGTCTCTCCTTTGATAGTCACATCACCACAGTAGTCAGGAAGTCCTTCTATATGGCACACCTCATCATAAAAGGGTTCTCATCCAGGAAAACAGAGTTCATTGTTCCCCTCAACTCGACACTCATTAGACCCATTATAGAGTACAGTGCCCCTTTTGGAATGTACTTCACAAGACATCTGCAGCAGCTGGAAAGGCCACAGAAGTACCTCACAAAGAGGATTACTGGCCTCAAACAAATGCCCTACACTGAGAACCTCAAAAAACTCCAGCTTTACTCCGTAGCATATCGCCTACTTCAAGGTGATCTCTGCCTAACATATAAAGCTATGTCAAACCCAGAGCTGTTGGACATGCTACACCTAAATAAATCCCAATCCCTCTGAGCTACACACTCTAGGGACCTTAACCTTGTGTCCACAAAAAACAGGACATGCTGGAGGGATAGATTCTTGTCCCAGAGACTTCCCATAGCCTGGAACAGGCTACCCATCTATGTCAAGCAAAGTTCTTCATTAGCACTCTTCAAGAAAAATCTTGATGAGTGGATGGGAAATAGGAAATACACCCCGGGGCTCACTTCTGTGTCTCTGCTTGGCAGTGGTACAGGAAAATAACTTTCTTGGGTGGCATAAGCCAGGGAACTTTGTTGGCTAGGCTTATGTAGGCCCTTGGGCCAATAGCCTAGTACCTGCCTATGAACCTTTGAACCTAAAACCTATTAAAACCATCAAAATCAAGTAACACACTCAAGAGTTATGTACGAATCTGATTGGCTGCCATCGCTTCATTTAGGAAACACTTTGCTGTAATCATAGGAGTAGACAAGGAGCATTCCAACCCGACTTACTCATAAATGTCAAATAGGACCATCAGGTAACTCTACTCTAAATCCTAAGTTGAGAAGGTAACTGACAACATTCAGTTACTTTCTCAACTTATTTTTCAACAATAGCTTCAAATTAGGGCTATGAACTTACTTGCGCTGTTGGAAGGCACTGTTGTTAACATGATGGAATTCCTATCTTCTCATGGCACGCTTGATGTTAAGCACAGAGGCGCCATGGGAAGGTACTCGGGGTTAATGAGTTAAGGCTAGTGACATACTTGCCTGGAACATATATTCAGTGAGCTCACGCATGTCTCTCTTCGTATAGTCCAGAGAAGTACATCTCAAGTCATTCACATCAACATGTACTATGACAGTCATAACAGTACTTTTTGAGGGACTTGAGTGCATGGGTGATGTGGCGGATACTGGCACCTGACAAACAACTTACCGTGACTTTCTCCTTATCCAGTCTGTTGAGGGGCACATCTGTGTGTCTCACAATGGAGTCTCCTATGATTAATATATTGGGTTCATGGTTAAGCCTTAATGGCTGTGAGACACAGGCAAGTGGAGTATGTGAAGTGTGTGGTGTGGTAGGCTGTGGAGTTTTCATGTGTTTTTGTCTTGGATGTCTCTTTTGTTTAGGTATGTTTTTGTTAAGAGCCTCCGCATATGTGGGTGTGTGTTGTGTTGGTGTGGGTAATGTTTGAGGTGTGGTTTGTGCAGAAAACTTTCTCAGTTCCAGGTATACTGGCTTGTGAGAGAGACAGCATAGACTCCAGGTTTTTAATGTAATTGCATCTCTTACAAATTGTGTTCCTAGGTGGTAGTAACAAAGGGCTGTCCATGTACATGAGACAGTTGCTACACTGCCTAAAGATGCCCATATCAACCTGACTGGCCAGAGAAACTGTAGGAAACTGTCCATCCATATTTGTCAGAATTAGTGAGGGGGATGAGCTAAGGGGGGCAAAAGTGAAAAGATCTGAGATGGGTACTAGTAGCCTGTATTTGTACATTGGCTGTAAAGAAGCTTCACTACCTCAGAATTGAGTGAGTACTAGTAAGGGAAAATTTGAAGCTGGAATACCTTGCAATGGGTTAAATCAGCGCAGCAGCAGTGTTCTATGTCCAACCAAGCTCAGTCCCATGCAAACACAGAGTTTAAATACCAGAAAATATGGAAGAATCTAGAAACTCAGATTACTACCCAGTCCTGCTAGCCCCTGCACTTTCAACCAATCACCCATACTGGAGAAAGTTAGGCAGCCCTGTTACTCTCAATAACAAAGAAGGCAGGCTCCTACCAGCACAAGATGGTTACAGTAATGAAACACTACTTAGCAATGAAAATACAGTTAAAACAGTATAAGACAGTACAAGAATGCAGTGAAACAGTAAAAAAAAGTTTTCTAACAGTGAAAAATTCAGTAAGTTAGTTGTATAGTGCAACTATAAGAATTAGGAAGTGTTATTCAATGAAATAAATGTAAAGAAAAACACTTAGTATGCTCTTGGAACCTCAGGAAATTTCTGCTACATCACACTGATGAATCACAACTCCTCAGCCTGGTAAAAACAAGCACAGCCCCTTGCAAACTTCTTCTTCTTTTCCCAGTTAGGGGTCGCCACAGCAGCCCACCTGTCCGCTCATGATTGGCAGTGGAGTTTTATAGTGTCGAGTTGCCAGCCCGGCACCCATCCTTCCACAGAAGGCACACACATGCACACACTCACAACCAAGAGCCAATTTATAGTGTCCAATCCACCTAAAGCATGTCTTTGGGATGTGGGAGGAAACCAGAGCACCTGGAGGGTACCCATGTGACCACAGAGAGGACATGCAGACTCCGCACAGAAGGCACCCCAGATGAGAATCAAACCAGAAAACCTCTTGCTGTGAGGTGGCAATGCTAAACACTGCACCACCATGGCTGCCCTTGCAGCCCCCTGCAAACATGGGATTTAAATACCAGAAAAGATGGAAGACTCTAGAAGCTCAGATTACACCCAGTCCTGCTAGCCCCTGCACTTTCAACCAATCATTCATGCTAGAGAAGGTCAGGCAGCCCTGTTAACTCTCACTAACAGAGAAGGCAGGCTCCTATCAGCACACAATGGCTGCCAGGAAACTCCGCAAGTAAAACAACCAGGCCTGGATGCAGTAAACCTATATCCAGAATATGCTACTTGACTAGACCTCAGAAAACTCCCAGAAACTTCATAGAAAAGTACAGATAGAATACTCACAAGCAGAAAATACAACTCTAGGTATGAACAAAGCAGTTTACAGTTAAGTAATTCAGTAAAAATGCAGTTACAGCAATGCAACACTACTTAGCAATGAAAAAAACAGTTAAAACAGTACAAAAATGCAGTGAAACAGTAAAAAAAGCTTTATAACAGTGCAAAATGTAGTATAGTACCATTGAATTTTTTATTCATCAGGCCATTAAAGTATGAGGAGATCCCTCAAGATTGGAGATGTGCACTTGTACAACCCATATTTAATGAATAGGGAATAGGACAAACCCACAGACACAGAAACCCACAACTTAAGATTGTAGACATGTACTTGTACAATCCATATTTAAGGGACTGGGGAATAGGACAAACCCAGACTTACAGAAACCCATAGCTTAAGTATGAAGACCTGCACTTGTTCAACCCATATTTTAGGGATAGGGGAACAGGACAAACCCAGAGTCACAGACACCCATAACTTTACTTTATTTTAATAGAAGAGTAATGGATAAGGATATTTTACATAATGTATCAACAGCATTGAAAAGATTAGGACTTGAAACTCTATATAAGCATGCATATGCTGAAAATAGATGTATAACTGATGCATATTACATGATGCTCTGTAATAATACAATAACAATTACAAATGACAAATTGTGCTGTGGTGTAATTTATATAGACTTATTGTCAGCCTTAGATAAGATCATATGCAAAACAATGATCATTACATTATAACAACTATTTATTGATGTAATTCTGATAAGCTGGATAGCTGCATGGCTTGCAAATAGGACATGGTAAAGGCATATTAACCAGACAGTTGAATCTCTATCTCTAGGTTACAGTCAGGGTGTCCTATAGTGCTCTCACTCAGGCCCATGACTCTTTACATCATGTCTGATCAATCTTTTTCATTTCTGGTGCTCTATTATCTGCATGCAGGTAACTTTAAATAGGTAAACAGGTTACATCTGTCACAGATAGGACAGACTAACTTGAGTAATTCAAACCATTTGGGCACATGAGAATAATGTGTTGATAAAGTTGTCAACAGTAAAGCCTATGGAATTTGACAGAGATAAATTGAATGATGAGTATTTAATACAGCACACTGTCATTTAAAATGTAGATTCATTTAAGAACTTGGGTATGTGGGGAGATTCACTTTTGAGGGTTTTTTTATTATATCAGCAAATTGATTAATGATCATTTTTATAACTGTAGGCTGTAAAAAAAAGATTTAAGTCTAGCAAATCAGAAATGATGAAATGATGGAGTGTAAATTACACTAAACCCAAATTAGAGTATGGAATAATAATTTAGAAGTCTTATAATAAAATTAGCTCAAGTATATTGGAAAGAGCACAGCAAAAATATACCAAGGGCATTCATGGATCTGAAATTTTAAGTTATTACAAAAGATTAAAATATTGAACTTTTTGCTCCATCTCATATTGATATTTAAGCGGAGACCTTAAGTAGAGAGTAATTACAGACAACTACCTCTAGGAATGTTTAAAGTTATCAAAGAGTAGTAAAGAATCAATCTGTGTAGAAGATGATATAGGAATGTGAAATGTATTAACTTCTCCTCTGTAAGAGTAGTTAACACATGGATAACATTTCTAATGATATTAAAAAAAAACACTACTTTAGAATTTTTTAAGAACACCTTTTTCACTGAGATGACTATTTAGGCATTATTGCTTGAAGCCTAAATATTTGCATGTATGTACATGTATGTAAAATGTGTAAATATAAATAACTTGTTTAATTGAGTGGCTATGCTACTTATACAAGGATTCCTCCATTTTTATTTATGTTTTATTTTTAGGTGTAATGGTATTCTTTAAACTAATGATTGTATATCACAGACATATTGCGTTGTCATGACTGATCAGCAAATTGACTGTTGGCAACAAAATATCACATTTGCTCTCAGTTGCAATTTACACTGTTTCTCTGTACAACTGTTACATTATATCAAAAATGGCTATGTATGCCTAGATAAGTCATTAGTTGCAAAATAGTCAAATAAATAAAACCATGACTTCACATGAGACCTGTATGTCTGCTTGCTTGTTTATTTATTTATTTTTTAATAAATGAAATCACAATTTCACATGGAATGTATGTGCCTGGTTACTTATTTATGTATGTATAAATGAATGTAAGTTAAAATTGTACTGGCTAGTTCTAAATAGAAAAAATGACTCCCTAGTCAATATGAATATACATGCAAAAAAAACATTAATTTCTTGACATTTCAGTTATAACTGAAGGCATACCTCTCAACCTGTTAGACAGAAAAGTCTTGAAAGAAACATTTAATTGGCTAAAGTGATTACCAAAGTTCAAGATAAAAGAGTACTGAGCAGTAAAATCATAAAAATCCACCTAAAGACACACCCACGAGAACAACCGATAATTCCAACTTGTCTTTTATTTCAAAAAAAACAGAAATGAAAAATGAGCACTTATGCCTCTCTATTTCTTCAGATATAAATAACATAGTCAAAAACCACTACTTATATATACCCACTCCCATTGTATAATTACAATTTTATAATTACATAATTGAGTATTCATCAATTCAATTAATAATTTAAAAAATTTCAAAGAGTTCATCACTGTTTTTAAAGACCACAGTAAAAAAAAATATATGTGGATATTATTCAATTGACAATCCAATAAAATGTCTAATAAAATATATATGTATATATAACAAACTAAAAATCTATCTATACTAATCATTTAATGACTTTTGTAAACATATTTGGTCACAGACTTATAGGACATAAGCAGGTGGAACTACCCCACCCATATATAGTCTCAGGGGGGAGAGGAGGCGACTTACAACATTATCCATATTTCTAAGAAAATGCTATAAGGCCAATTGGTAAAAATGAACACACCACCATTCTCAGACCATTTAACACTTTAATTTAGTTAACTTTGATCTTGATCAGTTAGAAGAACCAATCTTATTATTATGCACATTGATGTTCCTGGATATTGTTTTATTTGTATTCAATCAATAAGAGATAAATAATCAATAAGAATAGATAATGACTAGACATAGTGATTTTTCTAGAGAGAGAGATCTAGTAGGAAGTTATTATTAGTTTTAACATGGACAAAATGGAAGAGATGTTTATAGCTAGAGGATACAACTTTCGAATAGTACAAGCAAAAAGAAGACATAATATACAAGTAATAGATTCAATAGGAATAAAGCTATAGATAATATAAAGTCAAGGTTATCCTGAAATATACAAATGATATTAATGAGATTAAAAGCATTATAGCAAGACACTGAAACAACACAACAACAGCAGATATGACCATGATGATAGTAGGTAAAGTTATAATTATATCCTGGGAATCTTACAACTATAACCCTGGATATTTATACCTCTTAAGAATGAATTCTTATGATGTTTTAGCCATAGTGAATGAGATGAAATGGTGAATAGAGAAAAGAACAAATAAGTAGATAGTAAGATAGAGGCATGTTATATATACATATACATATATAATACAAGTCAGAGAAATAATATTGACAAGATGGTTTGCTTTTGAATATAGTTGAACATCTCCTGTGATTTAAGCTCTCTATTGAATTCATCCAATATAAGATACACCCACCAGAATTTTTCCACCACACCTCAAGGTGTTACAAATATATAGTTATATATTTAATTTAATTTAGACAGACCATAGCACCACATAGACACAAATAACACTGTTTGAATTGAATAAGAAGATATCTGACTAGGATTATATATTTATAGTATCAATTTCAATTTTTATTTCAGTGGTTAATTCAATAAACCTAAATAAGAATTAATGAAATATGATATGAACCATCTGTTTGTTTTATATTTTATTTTTTTTTCTTTTTTATGATGATCATCTTAGTGGTACACTGAAAAAAGTTAGGCACATAAGATATGATAATGTTAGTCTTTTGTTATATATATTAGGTCTATATATATTTTGTACTTAGAAAGTATGAATAACAGGAATTTTTATTTTAGTTTCAGTTACTAAAATAAATAACATTGTATGCTCATCTTTTTTTTCAGCTACTACCTGAATTTTTTTTACCTTAACTAGGATAAATGACATTTTATCCCTACATTGGTTTATATTATGATCAAGGTAGGGGGTTAGCTTTTTACGATTCCTTCCATGTGGAAGCTCATATATTAATGTTTATTAAGGACGGGATTTTCATGATTTTTATGATTGTTTTTATGATTGCTTTTTATGATGGAGTTTATTTATATACTTATACTAATAAGTATAAGTGTTTTTGGGTTGGTTATTGTTCAGATTCACAGTTCAGATGCTGTGAATATGTATGTAGATGCTTCTTATGGATATATGAATTACAAGCGCACTAACTAAGTTTTAACTACTACTTACAGCAGCAGGGTTGTTCCCTTCTCTGGATCCTTCAGAAGTTCACATATATTCAGAATTTCATTTTCATGATTTTTTTTGATGACTTTTATGATGGAGTCGTTGTGTATCATATATACACTCATATTAATAAGAGTATTTGGCTGTAATGCCCATTGGGATTCAGATAAGTTGAATATGTATAAATTTTTTGACATATATACAATATATATAGCTTTTGCGTTTAGACAGAATGTTTGCAAAGGAGAACATATTTTTTTGCAATGACAATATGAGTCTTTAAAATTATGAATAGAGATGTTTTAAGATGTGGAAGATTTTCCTATAAGTCTGTGACCAAATATGTTTACAAAAGTCATTAAATGATTAGTATAGATAGATTTTTAGTTTTTTATATATATATATATATATTTATTATTTTTTTTTTTATTTTATATTACATATGAGGAACGGTTTTTAAAGATATGATTCAATTTTTAGCGCTTTGAAGCAAGTAAAGGATTCATGTCAGTTTGAATATCCACATATTTATTTATTTTACTGTGGTCTTACAAACAGTGATGAACTCTTTTGAATCCTTTTGAAATTTAAAGTACTGAGCAGTACTTTTACTCAAAAGTGTTAACAAGAGCAATAAGGTACAACTAGAAGACAGAATCCAAAAGGCTCTGAGATGATCAGGTACTCCTTAACAAATACTCTCTATCATTTCTCTTCCAACTATCACTAAAGAACAAGTCCTCACCACACTCTCTACATCTAAAAAACACTGCATCAAGGAGCCCTAGTAATATTCATGGGTGCCTTCTATATAGCTTGAAACATGACCTGGCAGGCAAAGCCTCCAGACAGGCTTCGTCCCTAGGGAATTAAAAGTGCAGTTATCATCCTACTATACAATGGTGGACCATCAACTGATCCAGGGAACTACAGACCCATAAGTTTGTCTAATCTTGCATGCAAAGTCATGGAAAGAATAATCATGGATTTGATAAACAAAGACATGCAAAATCTTAAATAAAATAAAATAAAACAGACTCATCCCTGTTTGGTTTTGTCAAGGGCAGTTAATGCATACTAAACCTGGTGAACTTCTTTAAGATGGTCACTGGAGCCATGAATGAGGGCAAAATAGTACACACTACCTATCTCAAACTAGCACATGCATTTGGCATGCTAACTCACTTGGGTATTTTAGACAAACTCAATAATGTAGGCACAGATCTCTACATAAACTGATGGCTAGCGAAATGGCTCACAGGACACATTAAGTTAAGGTGGGGGAATCCACCTCCACCAATAGGCCTGTTATTAATGTTGCCACACGGGGTTCATACTGGGACCTCTCCAGTTTGGAATATACTTCTCTGAAGTCAAGACAAATGTAGCGGGCCCTTGGCTGACTACATTTGCTGATGACTGCAAGCTGAGTGCAATCAGTGAACCCCCCAAAGATGTAGATATCTTTGAGGAGGGTCTGGCAGACAAATAACTGGTGCCAAAAATTTCCTAAAATGCATTAGAAGAAATGCATATTTATACCCTTTGGGAAATGACCACCCCAGCAAATTACAACATCAATAACTCTCTCTTAAGATGATCATTGACACAATGATAAGGGACTTGGGAACTCAGATTGACAGTAACCTGAACTTTTGATCAGTATTCAAGGTTCAGTGGTATAGTCGTTATCACAGCTGCTTTACACACAGAATGTCCTGGGTTCACTTCCCATTGTTTACCTTAAAGATGCAAGGTATAGGGTTTGAGTCTCACCTTTGAGGGAAATTAGCTAGGCTTAAATGTTAAAGAAGGGCAGTTAGGTTAGTACTTACCTATGAATATCTAATAATTTATTGGTATGTTATTTAGACTGGCATAGTGATTAAGATATTTGCCCTACAGACACAAGGCACAGGGTTTGATTCTCACATGGGCCAAGTGGCTAAGCTTAAAATGGCCACAAATGCAGTTAGCTTAGTACTAATTTATGATGAATCTATACTCTTGTAGCTGAAGGTTAGCATAATGATTAAGCTGTTTACCTTGCAATCACAAGATGCAGGGTTTGATTCTCACATGCTGCAATTGGTTAGGTCTAAAATAGGCCACAAGGGAAGTTAGCCTAGTACTAATCTATGAACCTATATATATAGGGTGAAAGGTTGGCATAATGATTAAGGTATTTGTTTACCTTACAGACACAAGATGCAGGGTTTGATTTTCACATGGGTTAACTGGCTAGGCTATGAACCATGGTCATTTGAAAATTCTTCCATGTGGTGTAACTTATAAGGGCAAGGCATCCAGATCTAAGGAGATCATAGCTCCACTGTACTCAGCTCTTATTAGACCAATATTTGAGTACAATGCATCCTTCGGCATGTACCTAACTAGGCATTTACCAGCAGCTGGAGTGGCCACAGAAGCTTCTCACAAAAAGCATAGAGGGTGTAAATAGCATGCCATATGTGGACCACATCAAGACTCTGTTCCTGTACTGAGTTTCCTACAGACTACTGAGAGGTGATCTATGCCTACCATACAAGGCATTCTCCTGTCTAGTCCTGATTAATCTGATATGCATTCAGAAAATAAACAACACTCAAATTACCAGATCTAAGCATCTAAACCTCATCTGTGACATAAGCAAAACATGTTGGAGGAGCATTTATGTATCTCAGAGATTACCCCTTTTCTGGAACAGATTTCACACTCATATGAAACAGAGGTCTTCTCTAACCCCATTCAAATGCAACTCGAACCCATAGAAAGGAAATGGTAAATTCCCCCCGGCTTGTCACCTGTGGACTTTATGGACAGGAGCAGCTTGTAGATGCCCTTAGGCACAGGCATATATCAAAGTCACTCTAGTCCTATGGCACAGATAATTATGAAAATTGGAGCATGAATGGCTAGGCTTAGAAAGTTCTTTAGCCATTAGCTAAGTAACTTTTTATGATCCTAAGAGTTTGTTTTACAGTAATTTGCAAATGCATGAATTTGCTTTTCTCAGAAAACTGTGAAACAAGAACATGTTGGAATCCAGAAATACATATAATAACCAAAATCAGTTATAGTGGAATGTAGGAAAAGGAAGAAAACTGATTAGCAATGAGCTTCTCTTAAATAAGATACACCTTAATGGGCAGATTAGTTGGGTTAAGACATGGTTGTTATTAAATTCTAGTTAGCTGCATGACATGTGCACCTACAGTACATTTATGCAAAGTCATATTTACTTTTGAGATCTTGGACATTTTCCTTACGTGGTTTTGCCAGTCGAAGTTTATATCCTGTATACAGATGTTGCATTATTCTTTTAACTAGATTGTCCCTCAGAGCTCAACAATGATTTAGGCAGTCTTGGAGTGCAAGCACCCTACATGACAAGCTTATGGTTACAAAATTGAAAATGACAGTAGCTGGGAGCAGATTAAGCTGCTTGAATGCAACTGAAATAAGGCAAAATTAAATTTCTGTCTGTGGCAAGATTCCTAGACATTCTGCATAATGCATAGGGGCAGTACAAAAGTAGTAGCCATTAAAACCATTAACATACCCATCTATAAATATAGTGACATTATAATTTAAATTCGGACCTGAGTTCCGCTGTGGTGACCCCTAACCGGGAAAAGCCGAAAGACACAAACAAACTAATACATGAGAAGGTTGGATGATGTGCGGATAGTGAATCATGAAGTGCAGTGGATTAGCAAGGAGGAAGTAAGGATAGCTATGAAGAGGATGAAGAACAGAAAGGCTGTTGGTCCAGATGACATACCTGTGGAAGCATAGAGGTGTTTAGGTGAAATGGCAGTGGAGTTTTTAACTAGATTGTTTAATGAAATCTTGGAAAGTGAGAGGATGCCTGAGGAATGGAGAAAAAGTGTTTTGGTGCCAATTTTTAAGAATAAGGGTGATGTGCAGAGCTGTAGTAACTATAGAGGGATTAAACTAATCAGTCACAGCATGAAGTTATGGGAAAGAGTAGTGGAAGCTAGGTTAAGAAGGGAGGTGATGATTAGTGATGAGCAGTATGGTTTCATGCCAGGAAAGAGCACTACAGATGCGATGTTTGCTCTGAGAGTGTTGATGGAGAGGTACAGAGAAGGTCAGAAGGAGTTGCATTGTGTCTTTTTGGATTTAGAGAAAGCATATGACAGGGTGCCTATAAAGGAGTTGTGGTATTGTATGAAGAAGTCGGGAGTGTCAGAGAAGTATGTAAGAGTGGTACAGGATATGTACGAGGGTAGTGTGACAGTGGTGAGGTCTGCGGTGGGAGTGACGGATGTGTTTAAGGTGGAGGTGGGATTACATCAAGGATCAGCTCTGAGCCCTTTCTTATTTGCAATGGTGATGGACAGGTTGACAGACAAGATCAGATAGGAGTCCCCGTGGATTATGATGTTTGTAGATGACATTGTGATCTGTAGTGAGAATAGGGAACAGGTGGAGGAGACCGTGGAGAGGTGGAGATATGCTCTAGAGAGAAGAGGAATGAAAGTCAGCAGGACTAAGACAGAATATATATGTGTGAATGAGAGAGAAGATAGAAGAATGGTGAGGATGCAGGGTGTAGAGGTGGTGAAGGTGGATGAGTTTAAATACTTGGGATCAACAGTTCAGAGTAATGGTGAGTGTGGAAGAGAGGTGAAGAAGAGAGTACAGGCAGGATGGAGTGGGTGGAGAAGAGTGTCAGGAGTGAATTGTGGCAGATGAGTACCAATAAGAGTGAAAGGGAAGGTCTACAAGAGGGTAGTGAGACCAGCTATGTTATATGGGTTGGAGACAGTGGCATTGACAAAAAGGCAGGAGTCAGAGCTTGACGTGGCAGAGTTGAAGATGTTATGATTTGCACTGGATGTGACGAGGATGGACAGGATTAGGAATAAGTATATTAGAGGGTCAGCCCAGGTTGGAAGGTTTGGAGACAAATCCAGAAAGGCAAGATTACATTGGTTTGGACATGTGCTGAGGAGGGATGCAGAGTATATTGGGAAAAAGATGCTAAGGATGAAGCTGCCAGGTAACAGGAAAAGAAGGAGGCCTAAGATAAGGTTTATGGATGTGGTGAGAGAGGACATGCATGTGGTTGGTGTGACAGAGCCAGATGCAGAGGACAGGAAGAAATGGAAACAGTTGATCTGCTGTGGTGACCCCTAACGGGAGCAGACAAAAGAAGAAGAAAGACTAATACATGTGGTATATTTCCAGTTCACCAAGAACTCCTGTAGTGTTATAGGAATCAGTGGTGCATTAAATTCCAAATCAGATGACATACTTATCTACAAAGACATTCAGCTGTAGCTTTGAAACCCCAGCAAGTTAAGACACTAGTAGTCTATGCTAGGCTTTGAGAGCAACCACCATGATATCATATCTTCATGAAGTAATAGATGAGCACAATGAAGAACAGCAGCTCCATGGGCCCAAAATTCCCAGGAAGTTTTGATAGTGTGTTCAATATTGTCTTCTACTACAGGGTTTGTTCACAAGCTATGGCAATGTTCCAAAGTGATTCCTGTCCAGATGGAAGGTCTACTGCTTCCTTTGGCAAAAACCAAACCATTAGTGTAATCAGTAAATGTGCAAGGTAGAAGAGGAATATTGTACTTGTTCAGGTAGACATGGGTGGCCTTTTGTATCCAGATAATCAGTATGTCGTTATGAGATAATATGTCACTGGACAAGATAGTATTGTGGCATATCAATAAATGCACATTAATGGTAATAAAAATGTCAATGAGCTCAGAAAATGAAACAAGCAATGAGATTTGGTCATTAGTAATATGGGTCAGTTTTACACCCCACCAACTGTAATGTTCTCTATGGTCAAATCAGACCACAAATCATAACACTTAAACCTTTAGGGTAAGAAATCTGAAAAAAGCTTAAAATAATGAGTGACAAGGGCACATAAAAGGGGGCATATTTTAAATTTTGCAATTATAAATTTAGAAAGTTGATACAGTAACAAAGTTTTGCAGAAACAAGCATTTTTTCTGAAGTATATGAAGTCAGAAATTCAAATGTATATCATTAACTGGTGACTTTAATCCTTAGTAATGTCTCAGAAAACCAAAACATTTATGAGGAGCAGATCAAAAATATGTCAAAGATCTTAGTGCTTAGTATATTTGTATTTGTGAGACTGTTTTTCTATTTGTGTTATTCACATATTTTGTTTTTGGAAATTAAGACAACTGATAAAATCAAAACAGTTTTTTTTTTGCATCAGAATGTTCGGAGGGTTATAAAGTCTGAAACTGAAAGTTGTCTCATTACTTTCTAACTTCTCACTTTAATGATTTTCCAGTACAAAAGTCGGAAGGACAGACTGAGGACAATTGTTGACCATCATTACTTTTGACAGGTATGCATGTGTGAATCATTGATGCCTGAGGACTATTACCTGATAGAGCACACATATTCACACATGCCTCTGCTGTCACATTTGAAAGTCATTGCTGTAAAAAACAATCAACTTTTACTTACATTAGCAAGTAAGAACATGCAGGGGTATGCCATTCATTTGCATTATCACCCATAATTCTGGTTTAACACTTCAGGTTCAAGACTTGCCTTTTAAATCCAGAAGTTGATACAGGATTATTTCAGGGCTGAGTCTGTCTGATGCCAGGAGTACACAACCATTATATGGATAGGTAAAGGTTGTGAACATTGCCTGGCATCAGTGTTACTATATGTATGTGCATAAGATGAAGGTTTTAGCCCCTTAGGTGGTAAGTCAGTGTCCTATGTGTTGCTTCTTAGCCAAAGCAAGGGCATATTGAGCACACCTATGTCTGTCTATACCCGCAGCAACTGCTGGATCTCCCCTCTGACTTCTCACCTTCACATGGGTGTGGTGATCTTGCCATTGGTGGTGGGATGTGTGCTCCTTTCCCCTTGTTGATCCTACTAATGCTGTTTTCTCAAGATGATGTGAAGCATGACACACATGATGAAAATTTATGTACATGGGTTGTACTGCAGGACACCCCAGATGTATCTAGGCACTGGAACAGTGACATCAGCAGCCCAAACACACAAGATGTTTGCCACTGTTGAAGCGATACCCTGGTCCCATGTGGAAAAATGGGAAAAATGGGTTGTGGGTGGATGGATGGATGGATGGATGGATGGATGGATGGATGGATGGATAGGCAAAAGTATATGACAGATGAGGCTGGCATTTCACACACTGTACTTACATCTCCAAAGATGTGTCCCCCATACTTTAAAATGCAAACATTCTACAGACAGTGTTACAGTAAAAAAATAAAATGAAGCCATCAACACTGGGGAAAATGGATACAAGATGGCATTACAATAAAGAATGAGGTAGCCAAGTTATAATTGCTTGCATTGTTGAAAGATGTAGCCAGAGTGTTTATACACATTAATATATGAATAATGGCATTCATCTGAAGCGTTATATACAAACTGCAAAAACATAAGGAAAATGCTACATCTCAGTCTTCTGCTGACTGTCTCTGACTCCAGCTTATCCTTTATTATGTAAACAAAGTGTATGAGATATCTAAGTATTCTCATCATGGATCACTTTGCTACATCTACGCACCTCACTAGGCTAATGTGGACCAATACACAGCAGTGAGTTGACATTTTGCCAGAAGTTCATTTAAGTGTCTCACTGTGGAGTTAACATGCTGTGAATCATCTAAGGAAGCTTTAGCTAGTAGTACACATGTTCCTGTCCACTACCCACAAATAAGACAGGGCTAACCTCAAACCACACACACGTACACATGCACATATACTCAAATAAGCAAATACTCAACTAATCTGTACAAATAAGCCGAAAAGCTGGAAAATCCTACTCACACATGGAAATACCTGCCTCTCCCTAATCACAGTTGGAGCAGGAAACTTGGAAAGTAAGCAATTAAATTCCAGTACTGCACAACATTTAAGGAAAAAATCAGCAAAATACAATAAACATGTACTTTGTACTTCTTCCTCAATGTGCATGTGAGACAGAAGAGGTGAGAATGAGTAATTCATCACAGTTCAAGGAAAATCTCTCAGAAGTAATAAAAGTTGTACATAACACTCGGCAGCTGTCTGGTTCAATTATATTACATTGTGATGCTACAGCAGTCTTCTACCATGATGATTATCTATCCCTAATGCAGTCCTCAAAAGGGTCTAAATTCACAATTCTTCCTTTCATAAAAATCAACCAGTTTTGTTGCAAATATAGGATAAAAAAATTAAGCAATTTAAAAAGATCGCACAAAACTCTCTTCCAACTTTTTCTGCTGACTGTAAGTTCCCAAATGAGAGCTTACAGTCAGAAGGAAAAGTTGGAAGAGAGTTTAATGCGATCAATATATACTTAATATGTTTTAAAATATTTTGACTGTTTGGATTTCTATGTATACTTTAGAAGTTATTCTTTAGAAATGCTCACACCTCTAGTTTAAAAATGATACATTTAAATGAGTTTTATTCATTACAAAAAATATTCTTTAGCATATCTTAGTAAACAAACAAATAAATGGCTAAAATGACTAACACAACTCAGATGCAAATAGAAGTAAAGCATAATAGTTATGAGCCATTTCTGACAACTAGCCCATGCAAAGTTTAGTTGTGCAGTATTTATTTATTGATATGTTTGTGTATAATATTGAAAAGGATGGTTAGCAGATCCTCAGAACTTAAACTAACAGTTGCCAATAAATTAAATAGTTATTATCATGATTCGCTATTCTCTTTGTCTTCAACTCCAAGATATGAAACAGACTTTCATACCACATCAGGCTTTTAAATAACCTGCAACAATTCAAATCTACCCTTAAAATGAGCAAGTAATAAACTATGCAAGTGTACCACACCTACAGTTTGAAGTATGCACTCCTAACTATTAATACAGAATTGCTGAGTTTACTCACAGCATCATGTGAATATGTATTTCCTAATCTGATATGCTTTGTAACTAATATTTGTTGAGCATTTGCTTTGAAATACTTTGTAAAAAATGTTTGTTGACTGTTTTTTGACTCGTCAAATTGTATTTCTATCTTTGTTTTGGAGATATTCTCCTTGGTCTTCACTGAAAATGGGCATTTCAATTCCCAGACAGATTTTTACAGTAAACAAAAGCAAATAAATGAATTATATAAATAAACATTTAACCATGACTTGGACTCGAAGAGCAAATTAATAGCATTTGATTTCAAAACAACTGACGTCAGTTTCACAGAAAGTTTAGCCATTAACACAAAAGTAAAACATTCATACTACAAGAACTACTTGACAATTAAACAGGTACATTTAGAGAGACACAGAAATAGCATGGTTTCATCTACATGAGAATAGTACTTAGATTGTAGGCGGAATGCCTTCAAGTTATTAACCCATGGGGTAGCATGCTATGCTAAGCAGTTAAATCCGCCCTGATTCCAATTCAATTTCCTTGATGGTTAATCTTTGGTTTGAGGTGATTTATTTATTATTTAGGGACAGCAGGATCATTGAGTGTGTGATACTACTGTGTGTTGTTTCTTCTTCCCTTTGATATAGTGTGACTACAGTTACAGTTATACTATGCAAATACACAGGTGTAGGTGGCGTATCCCTGCAACAATTCTTATTTAATTTCTGTTATTGTGTTTGAGAGCCACTTGATGTATAGCTATTGATCTGGTATTCTTTTTAAAACACTCAATTAAACATTTATTTTATTTACTATTTTGCAACAGTGTCACTAGTCTGGTCCAAAAACCCTTTTTAGTCATGAACTTGGTGGAGAAGCAAGAGTCATACAGTCAAATAATAATACAGTACAGTCAAGCAGTAGTATCTTCATGAAGTACAATAAATTAGACATGTTAAATATAACTACTGAATGGAGTTTGCAAAAGGAGGCAAGACATGAAGCCAGTAAGCAAAAAAGCAATATATATGTATATATAATGGAATTAAACAGTATAAACAGTAGTTTGAAAATGAGATGCCTATGAATAACAAACATCAAGAAAGGTGAGTAACCAAGACAAATCCTGCATGTTTGCCTTACTTTCTAGTCTTAACATTAAAGAGGCTGTCAGTCAGATACTGGGTGTAGCCACCATGGCTTGGAATGTCTAAGCAATTTTCTACATCTAGACGCCAGTCTTATGAAAAATGAAAGTTTAACAGAATATGTTTGTAAAATAAATGTAAAAAGTGAATAACATTAGTGCTAATAAATTAATGTAACAGAGACACAAATATGAAAATGCGTAATGGTTATGGCACCATCCTATTTTTTGAATTTTGTATCAAAGTGCCTCGTGAAAGGCATAAATAATTAAAAAAAAAACGATATTTAACCAAGTCTTCTTTATTCAGTCTTTGTGATTTCTACATTTTTTTTAACGGAGGATGCCTCTGGTCATCACTAAATCAGTTAAGAGAGTTGTTTTAGAAAGACAGTTATGAGGAGTCTGCTTTTACCCAGTGAGGGTAGTTTTAGAAGGTAGTTTGTAAGATTCTAGCATTAAAACACTTTACTGAAGCTGTAACACTATAGTCTTTTACTGTTAGAGACACTAAAAACAACCTTCTATTTCCATATCATATGACAATGAAGACGTCACTGTTTTTCATCACATTATTACACTTCACCAACTTCTGACAAGTATTTTCCTTGTGATTTTTTAATTAAATAAACTCCCAAAATAGAATCATGGCAACCAGCTGTTGAAGGTTTAGACATTAAGCTTGCTGTCTACCTTAAACCAACAAATCTTGTAATCATATTGTAATGGCTAAAGGTTCTGAATTAATGGAAACAGATAATGTGGCTGGCAAAGTTAAGAATCCACTTATAGTTATGACATAGGGCATATTTCTATCTAGTCCAACTGGAATGAGTTATTTTATTTTTTACACCTATTTACTGAATTTTCACAAACACAAAACATTTGCATGCTGTGTAGTACAAAATGCATAACTCTTTAGTACATTTAGTAAACTGAGGCATGTCCAGTGGAAAATGGTCCTTGAAATTTGTGCTTGAATACAAGATACAGATAATTGAATTAACAGTGGTATGTATCTACGTGGCCTCTATGATGCAATTTACTGTCAAGCTTATTTGTATAAAGCAATTGGATTGGACTGTTGGTTATCTTTTGGCTTAGAAGTTAATATACATGCTCTGGACACTTGACAGCCATCCATCAAAGTCACTCTTTTACTATATCAGACATCTTTGAGGTTCAAGACATTCTGCAATGCATATTGTATATCTAAATGTATTAGCTTATTGCTTTCTAGCATAGTGTAGTCATCAGGAAAACAATCCTCCTGTGCATCTTATAAGAACATACTCTTCATAACAGGAAACATCCTTATACTTCTGAGGTTAGTAGATTCAATGTTTTGAAAGAATAACATCTGTATTCCTTGTATATGCATGTGATGAAGTGAGGTAGTGGCAGATATGCCAGAGAGACTAGGGCAGTGCATGTGCAACATATACCAGCATAGCTAGCTGGAGTTTTGTAAAGAATTATATGTCATTTGTATATCAAACTGATTTGTACAGGTGTTTGTGTTGAAAATGTATGTGTAAAACTGCTTGTGTTATAAATGTACCAACAGTGGGTCCTGCCGGACAGAAAAGAAATACACCTGTATGTCAGACTGTATTGTAACTGTTGAAATGAATATATTGTAAGAGTGGATAGTGGAAAAGAAGGGGTTAATCTCAGTCTAGCTAGCTGAAACATAATCTGAACTTAAATTACCTGGTTTAGGCCATAAAGATTGCATCAAACAGTTCTGATTGCAACCAGAGACAAAATGTCTGTGAAACCAGGACTAGGAATCCTACTGTATTGTCCATAGGGGTAAATTAATTGCTACCCTTGAAGGGTAGACATTTTTGAAATGGTTTTATTTCTTCCAGATGTTATAACACATCTTAGCAAAGCCCTATGTGTGTATATTATGGCAAATATGTGCTAGATTCCACTTCAGTTTATAGTAATGGAGGTTGTGTGGGAACCAGAATCAGATGAACACATGTGATGTCATTCTATAGCCAGCACTGAAATTATATTTAGATATTAGTGAGAGATGTGAATTACCTCTCAGCACTCTGTTATGGAACTGACAAGACCACTCACCCACTTCATCTTGCCTTACTTTAAGTAAGTAGGCAACAGTAATTCTTTAAATCAGTCAGGAAAATATAGTGAGATTAGTTATGTATTGTTTTTCTGCATCTGTGTGAACATTTCCATCTTTTTTAAATTTTTAATATTATTTTTAATATTTCCTGTGATTGAAACTCTGGTGTTTATTGTATGTAGATATTTATTATCTTCATGAATATAGAATATTTTAACCTTTGAGGGTACTTATATTTATTTGGTGCCACTGTGGCAGCTCCTGAAAGCCTTGCTGCATTGATCAAACACTGCCATTTCTTTTAGTATTAATTACACTCAGTATAATTGGATACCCTGGTAAGATCCTTAGAGTAGTTGTCTTTGGAGTGTTCTGTTGGCAGTATCTATCTTATAGTCTTGGTAGAGGGGGCATAACTGGTAAATCTGTCCCAGCTTTTGCCTGGTCTGTGCGTGTGTGTGTGTGTGTGTGTGTGTGTGTGTGTGTGTGTGTGTGTGTGTGTGTGTGTATGTGTGTGTGTGTGTGTGTGTGTGTGTGTGTGTGTGTGTGTGTGTGTGTGTGTGTGTGTGTGTGTGTGTGTGAAAATCAAATCTCATGGAATAAGTTATTCCTGCACAGAAATGACCGTTTAAGAGCAGCACAGCAGTGCACCATACATAGTAATGAAAGCGTGCTGCCTCTGCTCCTAAATGGACATGGAGCATGGACAAGTGCAGGGGGGTGTGTCTGAGAGGAGAGCTCTCACAATACACACGCCCCTGCACACAAGAAGTGCCGTTCAACAATTACAATGAGTGAGAATGCTCATAGGAGGTTACATACCTCCCAACTCTACAAATCTTTGCAGAATGCCCAGATTTGTTGCCCATACAGTTGGCCTGTACCCCATTTGTCCTGGGAAATCACTGGGATGATGTCAGGATTGAAGCCATTAAATAATGGCATACATTTGAGTCTCAGACACCAAATCCATCAGAAATTTGTTATTTTAAAACAAATCCTGTTACTCTAGCAACTTACCTAATTTATAAGAGCAATATTTAAAATATGTCCCTAGTTGTACCTCAGTTTGTCAAGCTTTGTCTAGATATTTTGCATGAAGAGGTTGAGAGGTATGGGGGGTTGTTAGGATGTCTGCCAAATGTGCAGATGCACACAGGAATCCACAGCAATACAAGTAATCTGTCCCTTCCTAGAGAAAATAACAGTAGAGAAATTTTTTTTATCAAACAGATTAAATTTAACAGTAGATGTGCGGGTTTGCCCATTACTTAGCTACGCATACTGTAGCTTAAATAGCACAAGAAGATAAATAGCAAGATACATTCAATTGAAGCAGTACTCCAATAGTGTAGTAGTCAGAGCGTTCACTTTGCGAGCAGTCATTTCTGGTTCGATCCTCACTGTAGTAAGTTCCATTTTTCATGTGAAAGCAATTTATGAACAATTTTCTTTGCTGTATAACCTACTAAATAACATATATTTGTGAACTGGAGTACTGCATTAAGTGCAAATGTGAGGTATCATTGTAATAATGTGGTAAAATCCATAGATAAACACAAGTGCCCCATATAGTATATGTACACATGAATCAGGGATGCTAAATGAAGTTATAATTGGTAATGAATGATAAATCCATAGAGTGTCCATATCTACCACTTTTCTGTTTCATTTCTTTCTATATTAGTGCAGGGGTAAGCGGGAGTAAGCATGTTAATCAGTAGTAAGTGGGTTTAAGCCTGTTTGCACAGGGGTAACCAAGGTACACACAGGTTAAGCAACTTTGAAGCTAACTCTCTGTAAGCATATTAAACTGGAAGTTAGCATTGCTTACGTCATGCAAACCCGTGCAAACCCACTTACACCTGCTTAAAAGTGCCTTAATCACTCTGTATCCAACAGCCCCTGTTCTGCCCAGCAACAAAATAAACAGGCCTCACAGGTCTTGAACCCAGGATACTATAGTCACAGCAGTTAACCAGTAAGCCATCACAGCATAAAATTGAGGTATACCCAAACAGATCCTCACTATAGCAAAATCACAATTTACATGTGAAAGGAATCTATAAACAGTTTTATGTTGTATAACCTACTACATAACATATATATGTGAACTGGAGTACTGCATTAAGTTCAGCTGTGAGGTGTCATTCTAATAAAGTGGTGAAATTCTCCAGTAAACAAAAGTACTCCATACAGTGTACGTACACATGAATCATGGATACCAAACAAATATATACCATGTAATGGATAATAAATCAATGTCAAGCAGCAAATAGTGTGCAAATTTAAAAATAAGCAATGCCAAGCATTGCACACCTCTGCTTACTATGTGTAAACAATGCGTAGCCCAGCTAAATAAAGTTGCCCATTAGTATGCCCCTTTAAGCAATGCCAACCTTAGGTAAGCAAGTTCATTTTCAAAACTGTCTAGCCACAGCAAAGTGTGGGAAATTGGCCCTATTTAAACCTCACAGGTGGGAATACATCTTATAACTGGTTGCAGCTTCTTCCTGTAGACACTATGGCCAGTGTTGTAGAATGATCTCACTTCTGAGTGCAGCACTGCGGCATCCATGAGTCTAAAGTCATGGCAGGACTTTTCATAAAAGGCCATGAAGAGAGACTGCTGCAGGGCCAGTACCAGGGTTCCCAATATAAAGTGGAAGCCTGGGACTGTCTCGCCTGTGACCTCACCAGTGCCACTGGCATCCCTCGAACTGGTGAGCAGGTCAGGCATCACTATGCTGACCTGAACAGAGGAAGAG
The DNA here is from genome assembly GCF_019279795.1 of Protopterus annectens. Taxonomy (NCBI): domain Eukaryota; kingdom Metazoa; phylum Chordata; order Ceratodontiformes; family Protopteridae; genus Protopterus; species Protopterus annectens. The sequence goes on along the minus strand of NC_056729.1, from coordinate 1,330,131,521 downwards.
GGACCTTTTGGATCAGTGGATCCAAGAAGCTAGGCAGACGGGTGATGTCCCAGCCATGTGTAAGTATCATTCTACTACCTGTTTAATAATTGCCAGCTCATGTATACTATGGCTAGGTATAGCTAAATATTCCTCTTATGTCTTTGACAGTGACAGCAGAGTAGGCTGTGAATCAGGATGCCCATGCCTGTAGGCTGCAGAGGCTGCATCGTGAAGCAGGTTAGTAATAATCTTGCATGTACTGTCATAAGAAATAAATCTAAAAGTAGTAGAAAGGTAATTGCCAGTATAAAACCTGTATTGTGTATGAGATGTATTGAATAAAGCAGACAGTATGGCAGGAAGAGTCTCATATAGGTTGTATGTAAATAAAAGGGTAACAGCCTGGCAATAAAGGTCTAATTCCTGGACTGCTTGTGTTTACTCTGGTGTCATATGGTAATGTAGTGTTGCATTCTATTACTAGTACTGTTGTATTAAGCACTGTTACCCACACTGTGCTACATAAATAAAATGTGTAGGAATGTCTGTATACAACTGTTGTAATCACAAGAGGTCATATTGTACAACTGAGAGAGACTTAGAAAGAAAACAGTGAAACAATAGACAATGTAATCCAAATAGCACACTCAAATGAGATGTAAACTGTTGTATTTTTAACAAACACAGCCATGGTTCGAATCCTGGGAGTGGTAGTAAGCTGTATGCCCAATCATACCCCTCAACTGTACAGATATTTTGTCAGAAAGTTCAGATAATTGGCTTACATGTCCTGCCTGTCACCCTGTCCCCCTGGCAAATCAGTGGGATGATCCCAAAAGTTTAGGCAGCAAATAATGAGATACATCTGATTGTCAGACATGATAACTGTCAGAAATATATCTATAGGAACAAATCTGTCACTCTAGCAACTCACCAAAATGTTATGAAAGTAATATGCAAAGTATGTCCCATCTCCACCCCTATATTGTGAAGCTATGTATGACCAGAGTGTATGCAGAAACAAAGTGAGATGTATGTACATAATAATAATGTGGAATCTGGTAATATGTGTGGCAACATTCAGGTAGTGTTAACAAACATTCCCTCCACAGGTCTTTCAGATATGAAAACTGTGCCTAGAAATAAAAGATTGAAATCCTGGACTGTTACTGTTTAGTCTAGTATTGTATGGCACTGTTAGTGTTGCAGTTTCTATGAATAATAAGATATTACTTATCACTGTCATCCACACAGTGCTACATGATAAAACTGTCTAGGAAACCCTGTATAAGAGTGTTGTAATTACAAGGTCAGATTGTAAAACCACGGGAGACTTATAGACAGAAATCAGAGACGAGATACACAGCAATATCTATATAGCACACTCAACTGTGATGTACACTGTTTTATTTTAGCAGACACAACCATGGTTCAAATCCTGGGAGTGGTAGTAAACTGCATGCAGAATCATACCCCTCAACTGCACAGATTTGACCTGAATGTCCAGATAATTGGTCCATATCTGCTGCCTGCTACCCTGTCCCCCTGGCAAATCAGTGTGATGATCTCTGACATTTAGGAAGCATTTAATGACATATAACTGACTGTCAGACCTGTAAATATTCAGAAAATGTATATGGAAACAAACCTGTCATTGTAGCAACTCACCAAAGGTTTTATGAGGGCAATAGTCAAAGTATGTCCCAGTTTCACCTGCATGTTGTCAAGACTTACCCAGAGTGTGTGCAATAAGAAATTGAGAGGTATGTTCATAACATCAACCTGGAATCTGGGAATATGTGTAAAAACAGTCAGGTAGCGTTAACAAACTATACCTCTACAGGTATACTGCAGGTAAAACACAGTTCACGTATATAGTTGTCTACAACCATACCACTGTCCAAACTAAGGCCATAGGGTAGTGTAATAATACCTGTAAGGTACAGATTACAGCACTGTCTAAAAAAGTATTGAGAACTACAGGGATATACAAGCTGTTAATTGACATCTCCCCCCCCACCATATCTGCAACAATAATCTAAATACACAACTCAATGGGTATGTGTACAATTAAATCTACTGTTGGGACATATGTTCTATTGCTTGATAAATATTGAAATTTGTTTCTATGCATGTGCCATGTTGAAATACTCCAACATTGGTGGCACACTGCCATCAATGTACCTGCATGCTGTTGTCATGGCCACTGTGGTTCCATATATGTATGTTTGCTATACAACTGTTTGGTGCTTTGGTTTAATGGGAATATATATGTATGCTGTTATACCTAATCCTGGACTGTGTTGACTATTACTAACCCACATATGTTTTAAAATTGAAACACCATAGCATGTTTGGGAAGGCCGTTCCCAGTGGACCGACCTCTCTCAACTCATCTAGCTGTGGCACCAAGCACCAGCATGTCTGGGACCCACACCAGGACCTTCTCGTCTGCTGGTCCTGCACCACCTTTGGGTGGAACTGCCTCAGGGGATGGGGCTCGCCCCCCAGGTGTGGGAGCGGACAGGAAACTATCACCCGACGTCAGATCCGGGGTCTGGTGCGTAGCGAGCTCCGCAGGGAGTTAAGAGATCAGCTACGCCAGCTAGAGGACCACATGGCACATCTACAGGGTCAGCCTGCCCCTCCTACCCAGCCCCCAGCACAGCCACTTTTGTGGCCGTAAAGGTGCAGTGTTGACTGCCCATGGGTGGGGACTTCATTCCCACTGTTTCCATTTGGGAGATCATGGGCTTCAGACTTCCAAATACCCCTCCACATCCAAGAAGTTTACCCCCCATGCGTCACATACTGCCTCTGTATGCTGTCTTGTCTGTCATGCTACCCAACCTACCTCCCCAAATATACCTACTATCCCTCCCCAACATCTCACTCTCACCTTAAAAAAATGACAATCTTTTCCCCCACAAAAAATCTTGCCCCAGACATAGCTGTCCATTTCACACACGTGTCCACTGGACACATGTAATCTGGTCTAACTGGCTTCACAACATATTATTGTTGTCTTTACCCCTCTCTCAGGAGTATGAGTATCCAAATCTACCTCCAAATCAGTGTATATGCACAGCTGTTGCTGTAGAAGAAATGGACAGCTATGGACCTTCTCTACACCCATCCTGCACATCCCTAGCCATTTTCCCTACTGCCTTTCCCTCTTTGCGCCCCCTTTTTGTCACTTTCCTATGAATCCTTTTTCTTTTCTTTTAAAGAAATCAGAGTGGGCGTAAGTGGGAGTAAGCACTTTTAAGCAGAAGTAAGCGGGTTTAATTCTGTTTGCACAAACCTATGCAAACCCACTTACAACTGCTTAAAAGTGCCTTAATTACTCTGTATCCAACAGCCCTTGTTCTGCCCAGCAACAAAAT